>NC_054708.1:8866998-9063549 GCF_016097555.1 Gigantopelta aegis | reverse complement strand
CCGTAAATATTTGACGTTGCACGTCGAACTTTGACACGGTACTCTCTCTTTGGTACTATGCAACCTATATCAAAAAAATATATTTTTCAAAAAGTGTCCAATTGGGTGTTTTCATGACTATCAGGATCTTCTGTGTTCTGATATGATGTGACAACATACTTGAAAGTGTTGTTCCTACAGTGCAACCTGATTTAATGTACACCTCAGGAAGCATCAGTGTTATGCAAAGTTGTATACAAATGCAATATATCATATTTAAAACAAATAATAAATAAAAATACTACTCTTGAGATACATACTATGGGTTGGTTGTGTATGCTTAGTTGTATATGTAGTGTGTGCATGCATAGTCAGAGTCTCTCATTTCCATAAATAATTACCTTAAAACTCATTTATTGCAGTGACCCTGTGTTTGAAAGACTTTAATGGGCATAGGATAAGAACTTCACTAGAAAAAAAGCATATTACATGTTGGTATCTGAAATGAACACCACTGCATCCACAAATAGTAGTAAATTAATGTGGTACACATCATGGTGGGGTAAACAACCCAAGATATGGAGTATGCTTGGATGTCAAGTCACTGAATGCAATATTTTCAAAACCCATCAGCTAGTTGGTTTTTATATATGCATTATTAAATCCACTGACAGCTACCAATATATCTGTTGATATTTTTATTAATAATCTCCAGTGATTGGTGCTTACAGACAATGTATCATATCTAGAGTTATCATTAGGGTTTTACATCTTTATTTTTTATTTGTCATAAAAAAAGCACATTCAATCCATCAAAAGAGTGCGAAAGTCATTTTTCTTTAATTATTTTCTGTTTTAAACTGAATATGATATTTATATCGTATGCATTACTACAATCTGTAATGTAACACATCATTACCATAGTAATATTGGAAAATATAGCTTTACAAGTGTGATAATAGTGGAAGATAATACTAACACACTCCTAGGTAGATTAACAAATGTGTCAAAATTGCTCTTGTACTTGGTATATACTTCAAATACCTTTACTATAGAAAACTCACTGAATATATGGACAAGATTTAATGAACTGACCTAAAGCTATCATTACCAAGCTTATATTTGTGTACAAATAAAGAAGAGAATGCAAAATGGCTACACAGAACCCACTTCTGTAGATTTTAATGTTTTTGCCAAACTCACAAAAACAATTGTAAAAACTCCCATATTTGCCAAAAACATAATTCACCAACCTAAAAAGTATGTTAAAATTACAGCAGGAATCAGGTTATTTAAATATAGTCATTCCAGAGCCAATTGCATTCAAATACACATTGTTAATGGAGATCTAAAAGCTTAACCTAATATCAGCTAACATTATTTTTTAACGAAAAATAAATTATTACTAATAGCTTATTTCATCTTGCCTAGACTTATTATCCTAAATAAGATTAGTGTTATATGACATGTCCACCACCTTGGATAAATAAGCTTTAAAATATTTTAAGTAAAAAATATGGGCCAAAATCTCCAATTGGTCAGCACAGACTTTTTTTCAAACTCTATTCTCAGCAGTGCACAGTAAATTAATGCCAAGGTCAAGGTCATTATGAACTTCCATGCCTGAGTGTAACCTAATTAAGCAATTATGACTGTCAAATAACAGTAAATGGCACACAATATAAAATAATGATAATATAGTGAATATATGCTATAGGTTCCATTAGACCAAATCAATTCCTATTGCCGATAATGTTAACGTTTTACTAATAAAACTGATATAAGCAGCGTTTCAACACACCCAGGAAGTACAGCAATAGAAAGTGTGGCACCTCACATCTAATCTAGCTGCAAGAAAATGGGGGGTCACGTATCATTTAAGAGATTTAATTTATGTTTTTAATAGCAACCGTCATTTTTGCTGAAAATTGCAGTTCCATTTTTGGGGGTACCCCGCATTAGTTTCAACCTCTGGTATATACTACATAACAACTGTATGACAAATAAAAGTGTATTTATTTATTGTCAATGGATAATAGTATTTGCACAAATAATCAATGTCACATATTACTACCAATCACACCCACAGCTGCTTTTACTCCGTAAATATTTGACGGTGCACGTCGAACTTTGACACGGTACTCTCTTCTTTGGTACTATGCAACCTTTCACTGCCTATGTTCTGGGGGCAATAAATCTTTTTTTTTAAAAAGAAGAAAAAAAATGAAAAAAAGAAAAGAAAAAGAGCATCTTGAGTGCATAAAGTAGTGATGCACTTAAGGAGATCTTAATGCTAAGATCGCTTTGTGGAACGGGGCCCTGTTACAGTGCTGGGTTTTAACACGTACTTCATGTATGCTTAATGTAGGCATCATAAAACCTAGGGCTTCATTTCTAGTGGACGAATATCCCAAGACATTTTGGGATCAAGGAATCAAACCAGCTTCTGTAAACTGCAAACCACGACCCTTTGACATATTACGACGAGCACAGAAAGACAAGGTACTAAAGTCAACTGGGCTTCAAAGGGAAAATCGATTGTACGACCTTTTTGTACATCGTGCGGCGGACACATTAAAAGGTTGACTGTCACCACATTGAATGCCGGTGAAGTCTCCTCATTTCAGACATTTGGCAGTTTCTCTAACATCTTGATACCTGAAGAGCTGTTGCTTTGTGGCGCCAACGTTCACTGAACTATGTGTCCCGAGTCCCTTTCTCCTGATTCCAAAGGGAATTGAATCATATTAGAAATCTACCAGTGATGTGGCGATGGATTTTCTGTAACTATGTTCTTCGATTAGACGAAATGACTCGTCCAAATCAATCGTGTGTGCGCTCCATTGTTGGCCAATATCCGTTGGACACGATGCTTCGCGATTGCTACAAATATTCTTCTGTGACATAATTCCACGCAATCCATATATTGGTTTTCGTTGACAGGTTTTATTGTTTTGTTTTTTTAATACCATGAAAATGAATGAGTCACTGACTGCAGAACGCCAGGCTACCGGATCAATGGCACGCAGTGGGTGATATCTTTGAGACCTTGAAGAACACGGCAATTATTTTAACCTGTTGTCAGGTCTGTCAGGGTAGTACCTAGTGGGGGAGCAAAAGGATAGATCTCCCCTAAAGACGATACATCCCATTAGCCGATGAAGACCCTGTACTCAAATGCCCCGATTCGTGGTTTACTGAAAAACAAATTAAGGTTTGTTTTGTTTAACGACACCACTAGAGCTCATTGATTTATTCATAAACGGCTATTGGCTGTCCACAATTTGGTTATTCTGACATAATTATAGTCCTAGAAAGGAAACCCGCTACATTTTTCCATTAGTAGTAAGGGATCTTATATGTGCATCATCCCACAGACAGCATAGCACACAACACGGCCTTTGATATACCAGTCGTGGTGCACTGGCTGGAACGAGAAATAGCCCAATGGGCCAACCGACGGGGATCGATTGTAAACTGACTGCACACCAAGCGAGCGCTTTACCACTGTGTTATGTATATGCCGGCTCCATTAGCCGACGAAGACCCTATATTGCAATGCCCCGATTCTTGGTTTTCTGACCTGGTTCTATCGGAATGATTGCAATGAATGTAGTAGTAATAATTAATAAGCGAGATCTGGCTCAGACGGAGAGCACTCGAGTGAAGTGCTTGTGTCGTAGGATCAAAACCTTCCGTGGACCAAATCACAATATGGGTGTTTCCCCATCCAAACCGGTGCCCCATAGCTGGTATATCAGTCTATATTGCCATACATGCATTGTCTATTTGTTCATAAATGTATGTATTGTAATTCTGTATTCTTTGTACCTGAGGACCCCAGGGAAGATTAGCTTTTACTAAGTGTTACCCTCACTAAATAAAGAATTTATTATTATTATATTATTATTATTTTATTATTATTATTATTATTATTATTATTATTATTGTTATTGTTGTTGTTGTTGTTGTTATTATTATTATGTTTTGTCTGTAAGAAAGCGCATATAAAAGATCCCTTGCTGCTAACTGAAAAATATAATGTTTCCTCTAAGACTATATGTCAGAATTATCAAATCTATATCATCCAATAGCCGATGACTAACAAATCAATGCGTTTTAGTGGCGTCGTGTTAGAAAACAAACTTTAACTTTAATAATACATAAGATTGATTATAACTTGCAGAGATAATAATCTAAATGAAAGGAAACTCGGCAACAAAAGACAATAAACAACTATAAACAAATGTTTTACATTATAATTAGACAATTTGTAAAATGAAACACATGGACGTCAAAACACAAAGACAGTTTTCAGCGACGCATGATGTGGTGAAAAGAGAAGTACTGTACTAATTAACACCGGCTATAAGAATTCTAAGCATGGCTATAATATTCAACAGTAGACTAACACGCATATATTAATCATTGTGACACACAGTATAATTTCATTGATTATTCATTTAGCTGATAATTCTGAGGATAAGTGTTTACTGTCTATTTATAGAATGCTAGCTATGCTGTACAACATAAGAATAAAAGAGAAACAAGTTTTCCATAAATGCCACACCAAGAACCTATCTATAATTAAGGTGGTCTTCCTACACATGTGGTTTGCGGTTGCTGGTTCGTCTGTACTGGCATTTGGCGATGTTATCGTTTTACATTTCATTGGGAATAAAGTTTACTTCGAAAATAATATTTTATTAATAAACTTGATGAATATTTCGGTTAATTGCATAAAACTAGGCAACCTTTTCAGACTTAACCACTGATCTGAGTATGCTCTCATTGTAACAAAATTCTGACTAACAGGGCTTTTTCAACAACTAAAATTAAAAGTTAGATACATTATCTTTTTCTTTTTTTTATATTATCAGTGTCTGTATATTCAGTTAGTTTCTAGTTGTTTCTAGTTCATTTTTTAGATCCTAATATATATATCTATATTTCGTAGTTTCGGCTTCTAGAAACATAGATGCAATATGGGATGCTGCATATAAAAGATCCCAAGATTTTAAAAATTTAATACAGATTTTATTTAAAGTGACACCCCCCCCCCCCCCCCCCCCCCCCCCCCCCCCCCCCCGTCCCCTACGCCACTGTTTTTTAATATATATACAGTATACAAACACTAAACTGGCCTGAAAACACGTCTGTGGATATCTTTATTTTAAACCATTTCCAGGAAGCATGCAGCTCTTGAACCCCTTTATATATTTCGCTCACTTTGGAAGGTCGGCTCCCTTGGCTTTGACAAACTAAAATTGCCCTTTTTAGAATTATGTGCCCTTCCCCCCTCTGTTTACAAAATTCTGGATAGCCCCTGGTGGCTAAGATTGGAATAGAAGCAATACGTTTACAGTATGTTGTTTCTTTTATTTATTTTTCTGTTAATATGTTTGTATGTGCACACTACAACTTGCCAAGAGCGAAATTTTCATTCGTATTTTCAATACCCTCGTTTAGACAGCACTGTCCGGGAAGCAATCACCGCGATGAAGATATTATCATAACCTCGCTTCACACAACTGTCAAATATAGCAGTGTTTATTATTACTCCGGCGAATTTTCAAGGCGGCCTCTTATTGTGGTATTTACGGTGCGGCTTAATGATTCGTTTGCTAAATGTGATTATTGTAGATGAATATCTCAGTTTCAGCCCATTCTTTTTATGTGCAAGGTCGATGGGATCGTTGCATGAGGAAAGTAATTGCAAGTCGGGAGACTCTCCCCGCACGACGACGGCTTGTGAATTATTTAGGTCCCGCTATAAAGAAGTCGTTCGGAGCACATGGCCTGAACACAGCCCTCGTGCTATCTTGGGGATATGCCGCCATTGACATTTCTATTTAAAAACCATCGATTGTTCTAAGCACCTTTGAAGAATGACCAAAAACGCACACTGGAGTGGGGCGATTAACAACACGTTGTAACGTAGCGCGTTTCTTGGGCGCCATTGTTTCTAAAAATAACGTCATCGGGTAGTTTGAATGGGTTTTAAGACGGCGTGTGGGTTCATTGGTGTGCAAAAACATTTCACTGGTGTGGAAGTAGAGCCCGAGACGTAACATGGTCGCAATTAATTTCTTCTTTTTTTCCCTTGCGAAGTGGATGGAGGAATTGGGTCGGGTTTGATTGGCTGTCAAGAAATAGAACTGAGCTGAATGCGCCAATGCATGTAGTGCGAGTCTGAGACAATTGTATGATACAAGGATAGTACATCAATATTTTTAAACATACTGAGTAATACAGTACCAACACTGTATACGACAACTCATGTCAAATTAAAAGGAACACACATACACGCAGAGAGAGAGAGAGAGAGAGAGAGAGAGAGAGAGAGAGAGAGAGAGAGAGAGAGAGAGAGAGAGAGAGAGAGAGAGAGAGAGAGAGTCGGAGATAAAGACAGACAGACAGATAAATAGATAGACATGCGACCGGACGGACGGACATAGAGAGAGAGAGAGAGAGAGAGAGAGAGAGAGAGAGAGAGAGAGAGAGAGAGAGAGAGAGAGAGAGAGAGAGTGCAAGAGAGACAAAAAACAGACTCAGATAGATATATACAGAAGTATTAAGAATGTGTGATTAACAGACAGATACACACAGAGAGAGAGAGAGAGAGAGAGAGAGAGAGAGAGAGAGAGAGAGAGAGAGAGAGAGAGAGAGAGAGAGAGAGTGCAAGAGAGACAAAAAACAGACTCGGATAGATAGATACAGAGGTATTAAGAATGAGTGATTAACAGACAGATATCACAAGCAACGACAAATGATGATTTTTGGTTTCCCAGCACCACATGTCTTTCTGTGCCTCTTTATATATATATATAAAGAGGCACAGAGAGACAAATGATGATTTCTGGTTTCCCAGTGATAATGTTGTAAGCTATTTACATCGCCCGAGGTGAGAAGTAACGGGATGCATACAGATGCTACCATACCGTGTAATATCGATTGGGGCTGGTTTTCAATGCATGGTACCTTTCCCTTCACACAACTGCACTATGAGTTATTAAATGGGTTCAGACAGGGCTGTGATGGACACGGACACCATCTACGGCTCTATGAATCACACACGAATATTTCATCCACCGTATTTATATGTGCAACATCGCTCTGGGCTTCTACCGCAACACAAATTGATGGTGATCAAATATCTGTGTCCTCATTAAAGTTGGACAAATGGCTAACTTGACCTTCTTGATTATAAGTAATGAGGGTACTGAACACCTAAAAATTAGGGGGTTTTCTTAGTCTTTTTTTTAAAAACATAATAATAATATATCTTTTTTTTTTCTTACTCTTTATTTTATAAGGATTATTTTCTTTATCCATTTTAGATTGAAATCATGATGTTGTTGATGATGATGATGATAATAATGATGATGATTATTATTATTAGTAGTAATAATTAGTGGGGGGTGGGTGGGTGTCACCTGTCATTTAAACAAATTTAATGATTATTTAAATTAGCAACCCTCATTTTTGCGGAATGTCGCAGTGCCTTTTTGTTGTTGTTGTTGTTTGTTTGTTTTGTGTGTTTTTTTGTTTTTTTTTGAGGGGTAACCTTGCTTTTATCGTCTAGTGTATGCTACATAACAACTGAAAAAACCCCATGTATTAATTTTGATATTGTCATTGGATAATAGTATTTGCACAAATAATCAATGTCACATATTACTACCAGTCAGAACGGCAACTGCTTTTATTCCGTAAATATTCGATGGCGCCTCTCGAACTTTGATCCGGAACTCTCTGATTTGGAGCAGCCCTACCTGACCTCAAATCACAATTATCGTCCCATTACGTTGACCAAGTCCGAAAATATATCCGCGCAAGTAGTCTTCTGTTTGACTGCGATTGTTTCATGGCAGACAACTTTGAAGTGGCAACTATTTGACTGAAGTTGACAGAGGACAGCATGTAGTTTGTAAACCTGTGTAACTTGTTAACAATGAAGACCTTTTTGTGATAATTCCAGCCCATACAAATGTAGTATTTTTTGAGTAAAATCGGTGTACTATGACCAGGTTTAGTGGGTGTGTTTGAGCTGGACAACATGAGTTGTCCTTTTCACTGTATGTAGACCCAGGCAGGTAAAGGTGCTTAAAAAACACCATGGGCCTACTGATATTAATATAACCCACTAATGCTATATAGAAACATATAGCGTAAATAATTATGGTCTGGGTCCACCTCTAACAAAACGAGACCAACTTACAGCTTTACATCGACAATCTTGATATATAAAGTTTATTTTGTTTAACGATACCACTAGGGCACATTGATTTATTAATCATCGGCTATTAGATGTCAAACATTTGGTAATTCTGACTCGTTTTCATCAGAGGAAACCCGCTACATTTTTCCTAATGCAACAAGGCATCTTTTATTTGCACTTTCCCAGACAGGAAAGCACTTACCACGGCGTTTGACTAATTGTGGTACACTGGTTGGACCGAGAAAAAGCCAATCAGTTGAATGGATCCACCGAGGTTGTTCGGTCCTGCGACGCAAGCACCTCAAGCGATTACTCAACCGACTGAGCTAAATGCCTCCCCATCTTGATATATGGATAATAAATGTTGCAATGTGTCGTACATGCTCTTAATTATCTTTTCGCCTGTGGCGATATTAATTGTTTTAGAAGGCCGTGTGCAGTTCCAAATTGCACTTAGCCAGGTGGGCAACTTGTTACGTAATACTTTTGCGCGACGGTCATCGAGCTTTTCTAATACACATCCAGAGCAGGTATGGAGGCCATGTGGCTAGTAGTTACGTAATATCTCCGGTAGTGCTGTTTATGGCCAGGGGATTGCTCGCGGATTGGCGACAGCCAGACTGACGATCAGAGAGAAATATACCGACACTGGGAGAGGTAGAATATCAGATGATAGGGGGAGGACCGCCGTGTACCCCCAGGCGATATTCTGATTTTTTATAAAAAATAGATAGGGTTTAGAGATATATGAGAGAACCAAAAAGAGGAAGGCTCCAGGGGATCACGGACGTCGTCCACTGAACGATCTATATTAGTTCAGACGGGACTTTGGTAAATATATATTTTCTGCTCTGTGTATAACCTTGATGTGATTAATGTGACTTTAAATATTTTAATACTATATTATACCAATATTCTTTAGACAGTGTCTTCGGTCATCTGACGAAGTAAATCGTAGTCTTACTGTTCTATATTTATACGAGTATTTGGTAATATAAAGCTTAGCCAGTCATCCTAGCAGACCTAGGTAAACTGTAGGTTATTGTCTTTATTGTGATAGGTACCAGTATTAATTCTGTATTACAAGGTTATTGAATGAGTAGTTAGGGTTAATTAAAAATTAACCAGTTAGGAATAGAGCTGTAATTCCTTTATTAATTAAGTTCCCCTGGAAGCGTTTCTCAATTATTACACGTGTGGGTGTTGTGTCACGGTGAAGTGATTAGCATATTGTGTAAACTAGACACCTAGAGATTAACTAATTAAGTGATCAGTTCTGGGTTGTTATTATTGTTGTTATTAATTAACTACTGCGGCAGTACATTTGTCAGCGTAGGTTAATACAGATTCCAAAGTGTATTGTGTTTTTGTTGTGTTTTCTAGTGAACTAAACGTGCTATAATAATATATACTTTATATAAGATCGTATATCTGATCATACCTAGAGACGAGCCAAAGCGGGTATATACTGCCTGTTACAGAGAGATCTAATAGATATACAGTTAGGAGAGATATTTGGACAATCGTGTTTTATTCAGTTACGGGTATTATAGAATCCCTGTGACACAATGAAAGAAAGAAATGTTTTATTTAACGACGCACTCAACTCATTTTATTTACGGTTATATGGCGTTAGACATATACTTAAGGACCACACAGATATTGAGAGAGAAAACCCGCTGTCGCCACTTCATGGGCTACTCTTTTCGATTAGCAGCAAGGGATCTTTTATATGCACCATCCCACAGACAGGGTAGTACATACCACGGCCTTTGATATACCAGTCGTGGTGCACTGGCCGGAACGAGAAATAGCGCAATGGGGCCACCGACGGGGAAATGTTACAATGAGTGCATTCTTTTATTTCAATTTATTTCTGTGTTTATATCCAATTATATCAGGTGCGTGTGCAAGGAGGTGGGGGTGGGGTGTATGGGTGGGAGCGTTCGGGGCCGAAATCACTTCCTGCTCCAAGCGAATTTTCTTCTTTTTTCCCGGGGAGCAAGACTCGATCAACACCCCCCCGCCCCCCTGAAAAAACCCACAAAAAAACAACAACCCCACAACAAAACCTTCTCTTGCTATAGTCTTGACACCCCCTCCCCCGCACAATTTCCTTCACAGGCGCCTGGCTGTCCTGGGATCACACACCTCAGCTGTCTGGGCTGTCTATCCGGAAAATGGCTTAAGGTAGTACTAAACCAAATAACTTCCGGCTGGGTCAAAGTGCGAGGTGCACCGAACTTTTGATAGAGAAGTGAACACCACAAGTCCTGTGATTGGTTATAAATGTGAGTGTGTTGGCTGTAAAAAATAATAGTTTCATCTGGGTAAAAAAAAATTGCAATTTTATTTCATCTAGTACCAATGTGTCAAGTAGCCTTGTGCTTGAAACATGTATGGGGTACCTGTAAAAAAAAAGTACTAGAATTTTGTGCGAAACTAGGGTAGTCATAGACGCTACCCGTTATCTCAGAAACGAGCAGCTTGACCCCCATTTTTTTCTGATTCACTTTAAGTGTAAGGGGTGGTAGTATTTATATCCGTGGCGTTTGTGTCGGTTGATACGTTGCAGGTAGGAGTTTTAGCCACATATGTTACTATTGTCGTCTATGGGATTTGATTTGGTAGTATACACCCTATAGCACATATTCAGTGCATAATAAAAAATATTATGATTTTGTCATTTTATTTAATTAAACTATACTGGTTGATAAATTAGCCATCACTCGATCATGCAAGTTCACAATGACCTTGACCTTGACAATAATCTCTGTACATGGCTCTGAATGGAGTTTGAATCAAAGTTTAGCACTGAAGAAAAGTTGGTTTTGGCCTATAATTCATACTGTAAAGATTTCAATAATTTCTTTTTACATGGTATTTGACTTGCCATATACAACTGCTCTTAAATATGGTATTATATATAAGCAACCTGAACTAAGATTTTAATAGCAATTTATTTTTATATTAAAAATAGCATGTGCCAATAGTGGGTTAATGTCTTTAGTTTCCATTAACATTGTTAATTTTTTATGTATGAAATTCTGAAAACTCAAATTTGTAAAGAAGTTGATTTTTATTGTCATTTTGACATATTTATAGGTGCTAAGTTATATTTTAGACAAATTTGTAGTTTTATGCAAAATTTAAAGTAAAATTTTTAGAAAAACTTTACCAAAAAACATAATTAAATTGTTGTCACTATTGTGCCTTCTGTTCTTATTTGTACATAACAATAAGGTTGTTAAACATATACTTAGATCTCCAGATAATTTTTTTTTTTAATAATCACTTAGTTAGCTCTCATGAAAAGCATTTTGAGTTTATACTAGATTCAGAACCAATTTTTTTCAGATCTGATTATCTGCCTTGGATTAAGTTGATAATTTATTTTATTGTTAAAGCTGTATTACCTAATGTTACTAGCTAAATAAAATGCTGGATTACAGATTGTAGGAATACATCTAATGTACATATTGTATTCATCCAGATTAGAAAATAATGCAAGCAAATAGATGTTCGGGTAATTTTGTCATTTAAAAATAGTTTTTTTCAGTAATTAATCAAAAATAAATGTGTTAAAGCTGCATGATTATTCCAGATATCACAACTATTAAAACCTCCAACTACAGTAGGCTATAAATAAAATATAGTCAGGAATATTGGTGGCTGCCAATAGTTTTGATGGTTCATTATGAAAATCAGCATGGCCGATGGATTTGAAATTCGCACACCTGGTAACTTGAAGACACCCACACCCAGCATACAGGATTTCCTCCCAACACTAATGTTCAGGACATTAAGTCATTACTTCATACAGGTACAGTCATGTTTGTGTTTCCTTCCTCAGACAGTGTATATATTTTAATACTGATATTTCTTTGATGTGGCTGTTAATGTCTTCATAATCTAGGGGTCAATCAAGTGCATGGTTTTAATGGAATTCTTTAAGGGGTAGAGGTACTCTGACTATCTTTGTTGTCTCTACATATATACCTGAGTACACACACCCAACTGAAAGTAAATATCTTCAGGAGTTTTATTTTAAAACATTTTGTTGTTTAATATGACATATTGCATTTGTACAAAACTATATGCAATATATATGCTTTTTGAGGTGTACATTATATTAGGTTGCACTGTAGAAACAACAGTTTCAGTGAGGTTGTCAGTTTATGTCAGAATACACCAGATCCTGGTTGTCACAAAGACACATAACTGGACACTTTTTGAAAAATGTATGTTATCAGTATAGGTAGTACTAAACCAAATAACTTCCGGCTGGGTCAAAGTGCGAGGTGCACCCAACTTTTGAAAGAGAAGTGAACACCACAAGTCCTGTGATTGGTTATAAATGTGAGTGTGTTGGCTGTAAAAAATAATAGTTTCATCTGGGTAAAAAAAAATTGCAATTTTATTTCAACTAGTACCAATGTGTCAAGTAGCCTTGTGCTTGAAACATGTATGGGGTACCTGTAAAAAAAAAGTACTAGAATTTTGTGCGAAACTAGGGTAGTCATAGACGCTACCCGTTATCTCAGAAACGAGCAGCTTGACCCCCATTTTTTTCTGATTCACTTTAAGTGTAAGGGGTGGTAGTATTTATATCCGTGGCGTTTGTGTCGGTTGATACGTTGCAGGTAGGAGTTTTAGCCACATATGTTACTATTGTCGTCTATGGGATTTGATTTGGTAGTATACACCCTTAATGATCATTGAGAGAGATGTCAGTATAGTCGTCAACTCTCCGTTTAGTTGGGCCGAAAAACGTCGATCTGGGCTGAAACCTGTACCAGGATGCGAACCCAGTCCCCTATCAGCCTTTACGACGAGTATACCGCAAAACATGGACAATATCTAAGTGAGATCTATTTTTAGAATCCGGCTGAATGCGGCTCTGTAAATTGTACTCGTGCTATTTCAGTGAGTGGAAATTACTGTGTTAAAAATAGATTTTTCCAATATGGCGATCAATGCGCCTGGCCATGTGAGGATGGTGATTTTAAAAGTTCGATTTAATTAGTTCATTTCCATGTGAAGAACACACATGCTAGGAGTGTATTTTCTTTTCCAAATTGGACGGGAAATGCCCTTGATGTCAAATTACTTATTTTTCAAAATGTCTTAAAGGTGATTTTTTTATATGCATTTCGGATAAATCATTACAAATTAATCGCACCAGCATAAGTTCTTTTCAAAATTAACTTAAAAATATAAAAATTGTAAAACGCTGTCACCATAGGCGTACGTGCTCCCATTTTTGTAGGGCGGCAGGCTGGTTTTTGTCTGAATTATTTTAAACGTAAAAATACCCGAATTTGGGTGACAACATTTATTCATATTAGCATTACTAAAAACAGCTATATAGGGTTGCAAATGAATCACTGCGAATTTTTACATGGATTACAACTAATTTTGAGGGTAGAATGATGGAAATACATGGTAAAAAGGTCTCAGGTTAGCACATTTTGCCCGAATATCTCTATAATTTTTGCAGAATTTGAGATTTTGCTCCAGCTATTCTTGTCTTGGAATCAACAGTTTTACGCCAATATCTAGCTGGGTTGGAGGATATTCTTGTCTTGGAATCAACAATTCTATGGCAATATCTAGCTGGGTTGGAGGCTATTCTTGTCTTGGAATCAACAATTATATAGCAATATCTAGCTTAGTTGGAGGCTATTCTTGTCTTGGAATCAACAATTTTATGACAATATCTAGCTGGGTTGGAGGCTATTCTTGTCTTGGAATCAGCAATTCTATGGCAATATCTAGCTGGGTTGGAGGCTATTCTTGTCTTGGAATCAACAATTCTATGGCAATATCTAGCTGGCTTGGAGGCTATTCTTGTCTTGGAATCAACAATTATATAGCAATATCTAGCTGGGTTGGAGGCTATTCTTGTCTTGGAATCAACAGTTCTATGGCAATATCTAGCTGGGTTGGAGGCTATTCTTGTCTTGGAATCAACAGTTCTATGGCAATATCTAGCTGGGTTGGAGGCTATTCTTGTCTTGGAATCAACAATTATATAGCAATATCTAGCTGGGTTGGAGGCTATTCTTGTCTTGGAATCAACAATTCTATGGCAATATCTAGCTGGGTTGGAGGCTATTCTTGTCTTGGAATCAACAATTATATAGCAATATCTAGCTGGGTTGGAGGCTATTCTTGTCTTGGAATCAACAGTTCTATGGCAATATCTAGCTGGGTTGGAGGCTATTCTTGTCTTGGAATCAACAGTTCTATGGCAATATCTAGCTGGGTTGGAGGCTATTCTTGTCTTGGAATCAACAATTTTATGGCAATACGTAGCTGGGTTGGAGGCAATTCTTGTCTTGGAATCAACAATTATATGGCAATACGTAGCTGGGTAGTGGTAGGAGGTAGTCCTCCTCACCCCCCCCCCCCCTTTAAAAATATATAAAAATAAAAGTTTTTTTTAAATTAAAAACAACAACAAACAAATAAACAAAAACACAGACGTAAACAAAATAAAACAACAACAACAACAATAAAAAAAACCCCATTCATTCTAAAGTGCCCTTTTTGTCTAATTGGAGAATTCGAAGATTCTGCACTACTGTTCCCTCTGTATCTACAACTGTTTATTTTTCTTGCCCACCAGGCACCCAGAAGGTGTTGACCCTGCTCAAGTCGGTGGACACGAAGGTCTCGGACATCAAGGCCGGACTGGGGACGCTCATGAAAACCAACATCACCGACCTTCACTTCGCGCTGACCGCCACCTACAACGACTGGTCTTGCATCGGCTGCGACGGAACATGTGCCGGGTGCCAGCCTATCGTGGTCAATGATATATTCTACCAGACTGATTTCGATAAGGTCTGTTTTATATGAAATCAATAGGAAATATATGTCAAATGTTTTCGTTGGGTTCATGGTTGGTTGAGTTGTGATTCTCGTAGATCACATTAAATAATATTATATATTTTCTTATGTGTGACGTGGTTATTTCGATACTTGGGGAGAGAAAGAGAGAGAGAGAGAGAGAGGGGGAGGGAGAGAGAGAGAGAGAGAGAGAGAGAGAGAGAGAGAGAGAGAGAGAGAGAGAGAGAGAGAGAGAGAGAGAGAGAGATTCATTTAAATTTGAGAGAGAGAGAGAGAGAGAGAGAGAGAGAGAGAGAGAGAGAGAGAGAGAGAGAGAGAGAGAGAGAGAGAAAGAGCAAGGAGAGAGAGAGAGAGAGAGAGAGAGAGAGAGAGAGAGAGGAAGTGGTATTTGATAAGCACATTATAATAGGGGAAACTAATCATATATGAAGACCTTTTTAAATCATTATATACATGTGTACCATGTTTCCTTGCAGCTTCCGGACATTACCGGAAATATTGCTCAAATGAATACAATAGTAGCGGCGCCAACTTCAGGATCTATGCAAAGCGTGAGTATTTTGAGTCTCAAATTTAGGCTTATAATGTTATGTAAAACATATTGACAAGTAGTTTTACGTACACGTTGTCACACCTAGCAAAAATGGGATATTGATAAAGAGGCACCCGATTGGCTGATTAACTGTCATGGCTTAAATGTCAGTGCCCAATGAAACCAACACTGCCAAAATTAATGGTTTCATGACGTATAAATTAAATGTTAAATGTGCAAGCAATTGCAGTTGAAAAATGCGTTTAACTTTATTTTCCTTTCGTTGTTATATCCAGTTACGGTTCAAGCACCCTGTCCTGGGCACACACCTAAGCTATTTGGACTGTCTTTCCAGGACAGTGGTTAGTGGTTAGTTATTAGTGGTTAGTGAGAGAGAAGTCGGTGCAGTGGACACCTACCAATTGAGTCATTAAACTCGCTCTGGGTGGAAGCCGGTACTGGGCTACGAACCCAGTACCTACCAGCCTTATGTCCGATGGCTTAACCACACCATCCCCGAGGCCGGTATTATTAACGTATCGCACTGTGAGGTTTTACGCAAGGTTAAGTATACTGAACAGCAAAAGAAGCACACATATAAAGTTGATCTGTAACATTAAACTGTGTTGTTTAGCAAGAGATTAACACAGAGTTATAGTGGTATTCAGAATTCATGTTGAAATACCGTTTACAATTTTCAAAATTTAGGTGTTTTTTTAAAATCAAACAAACCTATTCTAATTGCACGTACAAACTCATCATGACCCTGACTTGCGTTTCATTTGATATGCAGTATACTAGATTCTAATATATATATATATTATATATATATATATATATATATATATATATATATATATATATATATATATATATATATATATATATATATATATGTACTTTACTACTGAATTTATGCAAAGCGTGATCGATTGGACTTTAAATGTTAAGTTTATATGTGAAATATGTTGGCAATGCAGCGGGGCTCATTTGAGCGTCATGCGGTTGAATTTAATTAAAGTCGCGGTTACTCGTCCCGACTAGTAATCAGGCGGATCGTTATACTAACAAGAAATTGTCTCAGACGATGTGGCTTTCCTAACAAGAAATTGTCCAGAGACCCTTGGCTTACATTAGATTACGACTGCCACAATCCGAACTGCTTCCTAGAGTTGCAAGAGGCCAGTTTTCGATAGACATTCGTCTCTGTCCATTAACTTCATCCATATGTCCGTTCGTCTGTCCATCCATACATCTGCCAGTCCATCCGACTGTCCATGCATTCTTCCGTCCCTCCGTCCGTCAGCCCATAAACTCGTCCGCCCGTCTGTTCATTCATCCACAAATCCATCTGTTAATCCATCCATCAATCTATATATTCATCCATCCATCCATCCATTCATCCATATAAATACTATGTAGTTTTAAATGTGTCTTTCTGCAACCAGATTTTAAATGAGTTTATATTCATAAATATTTGGTTCTTTTTTTTGGTTTTTGTTTTTCGTTTTATTATTGTTTTCAATTTCATATAAAGTTAATTATAGACGAGCTGCCAGGCTATGCAAAGCTTCATCCATTTTAAATCACCATACTGGTTTAATACTGCTTTAATTCGGGTTTCAATATTCTAAATTTGTTTTGTTCACTGACATAACGTATTGCTGTTAACAGAAAACTAATTGTATCAATTATGTTTGTTTAGCGTTAGCAAAATATGTTCAGTTATTGTTAGCGGATAACACTACTCCACTACCACGTGCGTTGATCTTCAGTACTTTGATTTGTAACTAACCGGTAAACCAATTTGCACTTTGTTAGGGAAATGAAGTAAGAAGATGGCCAGTGTCTTGTTTCTCTAATGTATCCCCCACAAATTCGTTAATTTGATTTACAAGTTGCGCGATGGAACAACACCTCTTGTGCGATACTTATGTGTCTGTTGGTGCATCGGCCTCGGCGGCGCAGTGGTTAAGCCATCGGACTACAGGCTGGTAGGTACAGGGTTCGCAGCCCGGTACCGGCTCCAACCCAGAGCGAGTTCTTAAGGGCTCAATGGGTAGGTGTAAGGCCACTACACCCTCTTCTCTCTCACTAACTACTAACAAACTAACAACTAACCCACTGTCCTGGACAGGCAGCCCAGATAGCTGAGGTGTGTGCCCAGGACAGCGTGCTTGAACCTTAATTGGATATAAGCACGAAAATAAGTTGAAATCAATCAATCAATCTGTTGGTGCCCAGCTGGCAAACACAACGTCAAAAAGGTTGCAGTTCTGTTTTGTGTAAAACTCGGAACTTAACAGCTATAGTGACATTTGAGATGTCACTGAGTTATATCTTCAGTTGTTATATTTGTTTACGCATTTTGCATTAAAGGGACACGCCCTATTTACGGCTAGTTGTTTTTCGCTGTTAAACCCATTTTTTTTCACAAATAAAATTGCACTTTACTTACATTTTATTATTTAGAATACACATGTCCATTCACCTGAAGTGCTTTTTGGTAATCCTGGTAATCCTGATGTTGGTAAAACCACGACATGCATTTTTTGTATTTCTTAAAAAGCCGCGCGCACTCGAGAAAAAAACGTTAAGCAAGCGAGGTCCAATCTATTTTTAGAGGGAATCTTCCTGTATAAACGTCACAGACGTTGGTATACCACGTGACCGTTATCATTTTGTTTCGGTTTGTTTTCTCGTGCACGGTTCGCGCAATCAACATCCGATTTGTTGTCGTTTGCTTATTGTTCATTTGTGAGATTTTTCTTCACAGTTCGTGAACATTTTCAGTAACAATAAAGTTCAGACAAGTAAGTGTCTCAATACAAAACGTTACAAGCCCTTAAAACCAATAATTTTGCTAAGTCTTACGATATCTGGAGAGGGGATACAACCAGGACAGAACAGTTGGAACATGTCGAGGAGAGGTGAAAGGAACGCACCCCAAGTCTGTGAAATTTGTCGTGACGTAGGCATTGTTGTGCTTCGAGCGACATCTACCGGTGACATCAGAATACTAACTTTCAAAATTATTTCAAGCAATTGGGACATGGGGATTCCCATGGTATTTATCGATATAAAACCTGCTTTTTCACTCCATTTGATAAAAATGTGATCTAAGTGTCTTGCAGGTTTGTAGATTAACCAAATTATAATTTATTTTCGCTGGATGGAACTAGGGTGTGCGGCTTTAATATAACTTAAAACATGATTTTTGGTTTATTCTGATATAAAGTATCTCTGGAATGGATGGATAGATATGTTGGTGCATGGTTAGATGAATGGATGGTTTTATAGATAAATGTATTCGTGCTTGAATGAATAGATGAACGAACGAACGGTTTGATGAATGGATGGACGGATGAATGAATGGTGTGGACGAAAGGACGAATAATGGATAGATGAATGGATGAATGGATGAATAGTTGGGTATTTCTAAACGTAAGACTAGATCTATACTGATGGGAAAAAATAAGGGAACACATAAATATAGTACCAGCAAAAATCGACTGCAAACAGGACCCTCGTCCATAGTATTAGGAAGTTAACTGTGTTACTGACATTCATTGCCACAGTTCTGACATTCAGTCTAATGCTAGATTCAGACTACCAACTGCCAGCACAAAGTTGGCCAACTTTCTGCTGTCACAACTTGTACGACTGTCGAGTCGCTAGTCTTGGCGCTCTTACAACTCGATTCTCGTCTTATAAGCCATTAGTTGTTAATCTTAGCGCACCCGTCGTCACTATAGTAGTGAATTAAATGTGGTCTCAAATGGCATGTGGTCCCTTATTTCTTTCAGCCAGTATATTAATGGCTAGTGAGTCAGATGTCAAGATGACACTCACACTGATCCCAAAATACATCCTGAAACGGCTCACCCTCTGTTGAACAGAGGATACAAATCTAGTTAAGGGTTGCACACCCTCTGCGGAACATAGAAAACAAATCAAATCAGGAGTTATCACATTGCGTTACCTGTGACCACTTTACACATTAGTGGAAGTACTGACAGAAACACAGACAAACCCACTCAATTATTTAATGGATGACATTCAGTTTGTTTTTGCAATTGACTGAACAAACCATAGACATAGTCACATAATTTAGAGTTAAAGTTTGTTTTGTTTAACGACACCACTAGAGCACATTGATTTATTAATCATCGGCTATTGGATGTCAAACATTTGGTAATTCTTAGTCTTAGAGAAATTACATTTTCCCATTAATAGCAAGGGATCTTTTATATGCACCATGCCACAGACACGATAGCACACACCACGACCCAGGATATATATCAGTCGTGGCGCACTGGCTGGAACAAGAAATAGCCCAATGGGCCCACCGACGGTGACTGGTCCCAAACCGACCGCGCATCAAGCGATCTTTGATATGTAACGTCTGTTTATAAAATGTTTATAATAATTTACTTTTACCTCTTGAAGATATATATTCTTCAAACGTAAACACAGACAGACTATCTGTCTCTGTCTCAGTCTGTTTCTGTCTGTTTTTCTCTCTCTGTCTGTCTCTGTCTGTCTGTCTCTCTGTCTGTCTGTCTGTCTGTCTCTCTCTGTCTCTCTGTCTGTCTCTCTCTCTCTCTCTCTCTCTCTCTCTCTCTCTCTCTCTCTCTCTCTCTCTCTCTCTCGGGGTTGCTCACATACAATATAATGATGTTTTTGTCAAGTCAGCCCAAAGTTTGTACAAACTTATGGAAATGTCATACTCAAACTTAAAGAATATTGATTATATTCTGTGATAGATTTGCTGAGTTCATATCAAATAACTCACAACCTGTTTATATTATTGTCAATCGCTTGTTGCATATACACATCACTGCTGATCATTTGTTACATATTAATATAATTTTTCAGTGTTAATCAATTGTTAGATATTAAAATAACTGTAATCAACTGTCGCATCACCTATCACTAATCAAAACAACGGTAAATCACCTGCTAACAACACACGTGTGTATGCCAATCATTTAGTAAGGACTATTGATAAAACATATTTCTCCCTGATCGAACGTCATTCCCTTATGTAGATGGCAATAAAGGCATAGCGCCATGGACGCAGTAATGAGGTCTAGGTTTATGACTATTAATAATTCCTGACTCCAACAACTCAGCGAGACGTTCTGCTTAGTCAGCACTGCCAGTCTTAACAAACCATTTCTTACAAATGTCTGTTCGCAAATCAAACGTGCTTTGAGTTTGTATGAATGAATGTTGACTGTATATGATACCATCATTAAAGCTGGTCACTAGGGGTGGTCTGGTCGTATTAATATCGTCATCCTGTCTATCTGCTCACATTCGGGGGGGGGGGGGGGGGGTATGTATAGGGGGCGAGACGTAACCCAGTGGTAAAGCGCTCGCCTGATGCGTTGTCGGTCTAGGATCGATTCCTGTCGGTGGCCCATTGGGCTATTTCTCGTTCCAGCCAGTGCACCACAATCGGCTTATCAAACGTCGTGGTATGTACAATCCTGTCTGTTGAATGGTGCATATAAAATATCCCTTGCTACTATTAGAAGAAAATGTAGCGGGTTTCCTCTTTGAGACTATGCCAAAATTACCAAATGTTTGACATCCAATATCAGATGATTAATAAATCAATGTGCTCAAGTGGTGTCGTTAAATAAAACAAAAATTTATCTTTGGAGGTATGTATGGTTATGACGAAAAACACAATTTAGTGTACAGACAGAGACGTCTTTGTTTTTTTGTTCCTATAGCTATAAGAAAGGTTGTGGTATGTGTTATCTTGTGTTTTATCGAGTATATACATTGACGTCCTGACCTTTTGTAGACGTGGGACTTTCAAAAACGGGGGCGAGACGTAGCCCAGTGGTAAAGCGCTCGCTTGATGCGCGGTTGGTTTGGGATCGATCCCCGTCGGTGGGCCCATTGGGCTATTTCTCGCTCCAACCAGTGCACCACGACTGGTACATCAAAGACCGTGGTATGTGCTATTCTGTCTATGGGATGGTGCATATAAAAGATCCCTTGATGCCAATCGAAATAAGTAACCCATGAAGTGGCGACAGCGGGTTTCCTCCTTCAATATCTGTGTAGTCCTTAACCATATGTCTGACGCCATATAACTGGAAATAAAATGTATTGAGTGCGTCGTTAAATAAAACATTTCCTTCCTTCCTTCTTCAAAAACGTACCGGATGTACATTGTAAACAGGAATCTGCAGGGCTGGGAATCGGTTGTAATTTCATCAGCGATTATCGGGTATAATCGGTTTGCACCAGTCGATAATTTTTCGATTATTCAGTCGGTTAGAAATACATGTATACGAATAGACCTAGGAATATACCTCACTAATCGTTAATTCTACCTTTAACACCTGTTCACCATTAGTTTTCTTTACATACACATAAAATAAACCCAAACCCAAACATCTTCCACTGAATTCCACTGTTTGAAATATAGAAACAATTACAGTAAACATTTTTTGCGACGATCTATTAAAACTTTTTTAAATATTTTTCTTTTGTAATCTATCATCACATAGGTACAGCCCAACCGATCAATTTTCGATTTTAATAGATCATTCAAGCATCGCTAATAAACTACATAAGCTTCAACCAGAAATAAATATTTTATTAGAACATGCACCTTTAATGTATCGACTCTAGTTCGTTGCTCACCAAACTCGGTACATAGACAGCAATAGTTTCCCTTGGTACAATCTGTAACTGATCACGTTAATTGGAGTAGTGAAAAAACACCTGATCCAAGCTTGCTCTAAATATTTAATGAATTATCGTGCATACTGGAATTTTATCAAAGGATTGACGCCTGTTTGGAAGCTAACCGAGAAAATGGCCGCTGCCAGCAGACGTGAACACAAATATGACTAATAATTGCGCGCCTGACCGACTTAGAGGAAACGTGAAAACTGTTACTACAATTATTAACGGAATCGGCGTCGCATGTGTAAAGTGCAATTGCCACAGATTTTTACATCCCATTGAATATTAACAATGCTCCTCGCTGTATACATGTAATATCTGACCCCCAAGTCTATAATATATGTTTAATATGCTCTCTCTCTCTCTCTCTCTCTCTCTCTCTCTCTCTCTCTCTCTCTCTCTCTCTCTCTCTCTCTCTCTCTCTCTCTCTCTCTCTCTCTCTCTCTCTCAAGGGAAATGTCAGACATCACCGGTTGCGATATCAATGAGATTTGATATTTTCTACAACAATGATATTGAAGATATTAATGATATTGGATATTTTCTACAACCGCAATAACAATAACAACATACTATTACTGCTACTGCTACAACTACTACAACAACAGCAATTAGTACTGTACTACAACTAATACTACTTCTACTACTATTAGAGCTACTTCAACTTGTTCTTCTGCTACTACTACTACTAGCACCACCATCATCACCACCACTGCTGCTGCTGCGACTACTACTACTATGACTATGACTACTACTACTACTACTACTACTACTACTACTACTACTACTACTACTACTACTACTTCTACTACTACTATTAGAGCTACTTCAACTTGTTCTTCTTCTTCTACTACTACTGTTGCTACTGATTACAACAACAACAACAGCAACTACTACTACTACTACTACTACTACTACTACCAACACCACTACCACTACTACTACTACTACTACTACTACTACTACTACTACTACTACTACTACTACTACTACTAACACCACTACCACTACTACTACTACTACTACTACTACTACTACTACTACTACCAACACCACTACCACTATTACTACTACTACTACTACTACTACTACTTCTGCCAACACCACTACCACTACTACTACTACTACTACTACTACTACCACTACCACCACTACTATTAATACTACTACTACTACTACTATTACTGCGACTACTACTATTACTACTACTACTACTATCTCTATTACTACTACTACTATTTCTATTACTACTACCACTACCACCACCACTACTATTATTACTACTACTACTACTACTACTACTACTACTACAACAAAAAAACAAATTTATTTCACTTGCATAACATGACTGAAATAAATGAATAAATCGATAAATTAATTAATTAATTAATTTAGAAAACACACAATAATAATAATAATAATAATAATAATAATAATAAAAACCCGAAATAAATAAACAAACAAACAAACAAATAAACAAATTAAAACAAAAATAACAATATTGAGGTTAGGTAACGACCACTCTACACATATCGTGTGTGTATTCACCTGCCGTGGCCATATCAGCTTCGATTAGCATCGCTGTACGCGGCATATTTTATTCATCGCTTTCCTCAATAAAACATAATTATAGGCAAATTTACTAACGAACGTGTGTGACTCGCGCTTCCCGGGCCAATGCATTATTAAGACAGCAATTTCCTCGCTGGACTTTGATTTACGTCAAAAGTAACATTTCTGTCATTGAGACATACTCTGCGCTAATCTTCATTATTTCTGTGTGATCGTGGATGTGTGGTATCTTTCCGCGAGCCACAAACAAGCGCTTACTGTGATTGTCTTTTATTGATAAGTAACGCAGCAGTGCCAGTTTTTTTTTCTAAGAGTGAATGATTGCCATCACGATATCTCACGATAAAACTATTTATATTTCTTTCTTTCCTGTGTCCTGATTATTTTACAGTGGCTCAATTAGCCTTCATATTCATCTCCCCCTGGTTGTTTTTATAGCTTTAATGTGAAAGTGGTTATGTCTGTCAGATTTGAATATATGTATATGAATCGTGTTGAGGTATCATTAATTGTTATTCCCTGTATAATGTGCGCTTCCTTCCAAGACATTTTATATATGAGTATCGTGTAATGTCAGTTTGCATGAAAAGGGGGCCGATGAATTGGCATGCAACTGTAATGAATAATGGTATGATTCGTATAGATATATTATTAAGTTTTGAACCAATACTAACTCGCATAACATTATACAAAAATGCCATGTAAAATAAAATCTGAATAAATTACCATCAAATTACAGTAAATAAAAACGTTTTATAATAAACTGCCATTAATTTAAATAGGTTTAAATGAGTTTGCTGCCATTGCAAGATGTTTCCGACTAATAAAATATTTTAACGACTAACATTACCAACTGAATATAGTTTTTTGTTTAGAATATCAGTATCTGTATATCCAATTTGTTTTTGGTCGTCCTAAGGGGTGGGACGTAGCCCAGTGGTTAAGCGTCCGCCTAAAGCGCGGTCGGTCTAGGATCGACCCCTGTCGGTGGGCCCATTGAGTTATTTCTCGTTCCAGCCAGTGCATCACGACTGGTATATCAAAAGCCGTGGTATGTGCTGTCCTGTCTGCGGCATGGTGCATATAAAAGATCTCTTGCTACTAATAAAAAATGTAGCAGGTTTCCTCTCTGAGACTATATGTCAAAATTACCAAATGTTTGACATCCAATAGCCGATGATTAACAAACTAGTCGTCCTAATGTTTGTAGGTAGCCCAAACTGGATTTTGTCTCTCAATAATGTCTTACATACGAAAAACAAATATATTACGAAACAAAAGACGTTTGACCTACCGTAGTACACACACATTAGGATGATGAGAAACACATTTAGTATACATCCACTGTTATTTTAATGACAGAAATGTATTTAATATGCTACTTTTTTCATTAAAACATCTCTGTTCGTCGGCAACATTTTAGCAACAAACTCAGAATATGTCATTTAACTCTCCATTCTTACACAGGGGTGAAAGCAACGGCTGGGACAGCCAAAGTAAAAACTGCACGTGTAATTCTGCCTTTAGCCTCTGTGTTATGCATATTATGGTAAACATTCAGGTGTCATTGTCTATGTGGGCTTTCCCAGCATTTGCCTTCACTCTTGTATATGGTATTAGAAATGAAATTTAATCTGTATACAATTTGATTGAAATTAGTTGAGAAACATTTTTGAAAATTTAAATTGAAAAAATAATAGACATCGGAGTTGGTGCAAGTTTAACATTAGAAAGGTGTCTTACTACTGCTTTGCTACGTTCAGTGACATCACAGTTACTTATGTCATGTTTTATTGAAACTCTCCTGTTAATTACACTGACTCATTATGCCTCAATTAAAGCCAATGTCTGGTTTCCCTCTGAAAGTCACGAGTTTTCTTTAAGCACATCAATACCAAATTGCTATACATGTTTGGCGTAGTATATATTATCGTTGGTTTATATTTTCGTCTTCAGCCAGAGTATTACTACTACAACGGTATCCCCGACATCCTGAAAAGTAGATACACGTCTGTGATTGTCGGTGAGTCATACTATTAGATGTATAGAAAACATGAATTATAGACATATATGGTCAAAAGTTTCGACGTCATATTTTGTATATAATTTGTTTTAGAGGGAGGGGCCGGGTACACTTGAACTAGATTGTTAACCGTGAGTGTTAGCACTCAGATAATTTCGCTTTGAAAATACTCTGTTGTTATAAATGTTTGAGTAATCAAATTAATATCAAATGTCCAAAGACAAAAATGTATTTAAGAATTGAACATAATCATTTTCAACATTCATGAATGTATTAACAGCGGAACAGTTTTCCTCACTCTATAAATGGTGTAGCATATTAGATTAATAAATTGTATTGAAAATTGAAATTAAAGGGACATGCCCTAGTTTTAAAACACTAAGGCATATTTTTGACTATTAGAGCCGTTTTTGATAACTGAAATCATACCTTACTTATATTTTATTGTTTAAATTATCCATTTCCGTACATTCAAAGTGTTCTTGGTCATCCTGGTGTTTTTAATATCACAAAATGCATTTATCATATTTTTAAAAACGCACATGCGTCTGAGAGATAACAGTTATGGAGTCGAGTTTTAGTCTATTTTAGAGGGTATTTCACCATTTCAACGTCACAGACTCATGTTTCACTAATCTGTAACTTTATTCAAATGTGTTACAGGTTTGTAGATTAACTAAACTTAGTGTTAATTTTCATGGGCTGAAACTAGGGTCTGTCCCTTTAATAATGTCTTTAATTGCATACATGTACGTACGCACGCACACGCACGCACACACACACAACTAAATAGAATGTTTTTTCCCCCAAATAGTTTTTTACCCCCAAAAATACTTCAGTACTGCTTTCCACGCGACTGCTTGCATTTATATAATGACTGTATTTAAATATAATTCCAAAGTATATGTATTTATCTTTCTGTTTCAGATTTAAATAATACTATTAACAACTACAAGCGAATCGTTAAAGAGTCGATATCACCGTTATTCTTTCCAACAGAATCTGTAAGTTTGACTACCATATAATAATTATACGTTCTGTATAGTGCAGTTCTTCACAGACGATAGCCTTAGTTTAGATATTTGTTCTCTAATTATAGTTATTTTCACCGGGTCAAGCCAAATTATATAGGTTGTTTCATCAAAGGAAGAATTTATAAAAGTGCGGCCATAATAAGCATAGATTTAACCTGGGTCAGCTCGCAGTTCCTAGATGGGAAGGTTCGTCAGTTTGATGAGAAACTATTAATGATATCAAACCGGTGTTGACCGTAATGTCTCCGCCTGAGAAGGATATACCGGCCGTGCGCAGATTAAAATTGGGCGATGTTGAAAATGAGACATTGTGGTTTGTCTGTCAGAGTCGCACAGGGGGAGAAAACGCATTTCCTGGCATTGGATGGTGCCTGAAAAAGGAAATTGAAATAGCAAGTTTTATATAGCCCACGAAACGGTTTACCAACGATCTATGACAGACATAGTATTATAATTTATGCAGTTATAATGACGTCATATATAGTGTTACTTCGTTAGTATAGGTATTTTGTAAATCCCTACACTATTCCTTCTTTTACAGACATACGACTTTAAATGTTAACGAGTGGGGCTTTTTGTTTTTGTTTTGTTTTTGTTGTTTTTGTTTTTGTTTTTGTTGTTTGGGGTTTGTATGTGTGTGTGTTGGGGGGCGGGGGCGGTCGATCTGAAAATATTACAATTATCTTTTGAACTGCCTGTTTTAAAAATCTGTTTGGCTGACATGTTTTTAGTTTATTGCTTTAAATGGTTAATTTTCTGAAAGTATGTTATTAATTATATCTCAACTTACATACTGTGTTGTGTATATTCATTGTGTAATAATGTAATTGACACGAGATACACCCAGTGGCGTAGCGATGGAGGGGGGGGGGGGGACGACAAGGGGCCATTCCCCCAATCAAACCTTTTCTTTTGCTGTATTAAATTTGATAAAAATTATACATACATACATACATATACATACATACATAGTGTGAGTTGTCCGCCCCCCCCCCCCCCCCCCCCCCCCCCCATCCTCGCAATATAACATCCTGGCTGGGCCAATGGATATACCACCTGTTATATATAGATATATTTTCTGTTCGTAAGTTGGATGTACAGACGTTATCTTTTCCTTACAGGATATGTATTTCGATACACTGCGAGGTAAAATGGATGATTTCCACAAGATGTTGGTAACGGGTGATAAAACTCGGTGAGTGCAATGGGTTTGTAAACAATATATAATACATTGTCGACATTGAGAAGGTGTATATTATAAACATAACGATTGTTTCATTGTTCCATTGGTTACAAAGTTAATCTGATAAAGTGACCTGACATCAGAATTACATTGAATTGGATTGAATACGTATTACACTCCAGGGGCGAAACGTAACCCAGTGATAAAGCACTCGCCTGATGCGCGGTCGGTCTAGGAACGATCCCCGTTGGTGGAAACATTAGGCTATTTCTCGTTTCAGCCAGTGCGCCACAACTGGTATATCAAAGGCCGTGGTATGTGCTATCCTTTCTGTGGGAAGATTCATGTAAAAGATCTCTTGCTACTAATGGGGAAAAATGTAGAGGGTTTTCTCTCTAAGAATATATGTCTATATTACCAAATGTTTGATATCCAATGGCCGATGATTAATAAATCAATGTGCTCTAGTGGTGTTGTTAAACAAAACAAACTCTTTTTTATTACACTCCAGCACAATAAAACATACGCAAATGGATGTTAAACAAAGATGAATAACTATGAACACAAAAATTCCAAAATCACCAATAATGTAAACAACTGTCAAAGTCGCGATTATCTACACCAACATAACACAAGAGGAAAATGTTTTTAAAAGAGCAATAACAAAAGACAATAACAAACGTCAGGATCAAACTACGAGAACCAATACTGCACCGAACTCAACACAAAACGAACAACAATACTTTATCACATATTCTTACTTTTAAAAGACCCACACCGCCCCCACCGACCCACTCCCACCCCACTTTTCTTTTTAAAAATAACCCAAAGGAAACCCCACAGCTATAGTGTGACTATGGAAACAATGTATTAGCTGTGGTAAACAAACCAGACTATCAATGCTAAACGGAAAAACTATATTTAAAAACTTTAGCACTGCTTCTTATACAACTCATTTTAAATGATTTAAGAGACACCGAAGATTGTGCTGTATTCATCATTCTCAGAAAATCCTATGGGAATGTTGTCAGCCCTGCACCAAGCAGAGGCCGATATTTGAAGTGTTCTGTAAATACAATGACATCCTCTCTGTTAACAAAATAATAATTACTGTTATAAAGGCCTTCATAGTTATACATCGTCACGAGCATACAAACCATACTCAACAAACCCGTAGCAATGTGGATTTAGTAAGGAATATTTTGATACATATTTTTATTTGCAAAACGTGATTTTGCTGCAACATAACGTAGAGCATATCACAAGAGATACAGTTTTGAGATCCTGTTCAAAGGGCATAGGTCGCATTATGACAGAAACTCTGTTGTCGTATTGCTGCATACTGCATATACTGCAGTATACACAAGTTTGTTTTGTTTAACGACACCACTAGATCACATTGCACATCAGTATACATTCACTGCTGACTTCCAAATTAGGAAATTAGTGTATATCACATTCTGGAAATGAACCCTCATTATTATTAATTATTATTATTACGTTGATATTAACCTTCCCTCCCACCCTCCCCAGTATACGCTTAGTACGATTATGGAAATGTTGCTAATTGTGAACGGGCCTCTATGCACTTACAAAGTACATCTGAATAAGAAACTTACCGCGTAGTTTGATCTTTCTTTCTTTTTACAGATTTGGCTTCACGTGGATATTTATCATGTTCAACTCCGCTGGGATCCTCTTCATCATCATCTCACTACTCATTATAATCGCCGAGAAAAGGAAGGCGAGGAAAGAGATCGAACCGGAGTACCATTTGGCAAGAGTGTTTTTGGCCGGGTAAGGGCGGTTCCATAAAACAAGCACATGTTGCAGTAGGTTTGAGTTAGCTGGTTGCATTAAACAAATCCCGCAGACAATAGTTTTCTGTAACAAAGACCTCAACCTTTACTGAGAGGATTCGAACCAAGGATATTCTGTCAGAAATTCCAGTGCTCTACCAACTAAGCTAATAGGGATATTCCCATTTAATGGCATTAATTTCCACCTATTTTAAACCAAGCAAATTCCAAAATTTGCTCCGTTACAGGTTCTGTTTTTATCACATTTGAAACACAATCTGAACAATAAAATCATAAACACATTCAAAATCGTATCTTTGCACAAGACAACATCAACAAAATGTTTCGACAATGTCCAGTCTGCTCTTATAAATCATTGTCAGGTGTTTCGATTATAAGAGGACTGCCATTCGCCAGACCATACATCATTCTTACTTTGTCTGCATGAGGACTGCCACATCCAAGCTTAAGACTGATTTGACAAATCTAAACCTACACAAGATTGGACATTTAAACAGTTGTGATGACACATATGATATCTATAAAGGCGAAAACAGTCCTTGGGTGACTACTTTATAATGAATAATAATAATAAACACTTCTATTCTTAAGGCCCTATGCCAATGCTGGCGCACGTTTTAAACTGTAATTTAGGTGAGTCGATTGCTTTCAGGGACTGGTTTATTTCAGTCCAGTGTCCCTCCCACCATTCATACATCGAAGGTCGTGGTATGTACTGTCACATATATATTGGAAGGTACATATAACAGATCCGTGGCTGATTATCGTTAGAGTAGTCTATGTGGCGGCAGTGGGTTTTCTCTCTGTTTGTCTGTCTATATGTCTTTCTCTATCTGTCTCTCTCTCTGTCTAGGTCTGTCTGTCTGTGCCTCTCTCCGTCTCTGTCTGTATCTCTCTTCTGTCTCTCTCTGTCTGTCTGTCTGTCTGTCTGTCTCTCTCTTTCTCTTCCCCACCTCTCGATCAAGTATCTATCTAGAACACCCATGGATATCTTTATGAATGTTCAAATACGTTCTTTTCAACAGAGGTTGTAAAATGAGATAAAGCAAGACAAAATTTACAGTATTCAACATAATATCTAACTAAACCCATTGGTCTATTTCTCGTCCCAGCCAGTGCACCACTACTGGTATATCAAAGGTATGTGCCGTCCTGTCTTTTGAAAAATGCACAAAAAAGTTCCCTTATTATAATTGATTAACTATTAATATTGAAAACATATATATAGCGAATTTTCTCTCTACATGTCAGAATTACCAATTTAATAAATCAATGTGCTCTAGTGGTGTCGTTAAACAAAACAAACATTAACTTTAATCGTGTATTCATTCTCAGGGTTGTTATCGGCTACATTGTGCTGGTTCTCGGCTTCATCAGCGTGGCGATGGTTAGTTTCTACGGCGGCGCCAACCTCGAGAAGGCGGCGTGTCAGCCGGGCAAGGATATGTCGTTTGTGGAGCAGGTCAGCGGAATATGGGCCTTTAATTAACATTAGTGTCACCACAAGCAAACGCTGTCCGGTTAGACAGCTGTTAACCCTTTCGCCCTAGAGTGCAGTGCACAACATTATAATATACAAATGTAGATTAGGATTAAAAAGTAGTACACATATAAAAGGGTTAATTTGGAAACCAAGCAACAATTGAAAAACGATATATATATATATATATATATATATATATATATATATATATATATATATATATATGTATGTATGAATGTATGAATGTATGATATATATATATATATATATATATATATATATATATATATATATATATATATATATATATATATATATATATATATATATACTTTGTGTATTGATAGATAGCAAAATAAGAATGTGTTAAAAATGGGAGAATCGTAAATGTGTGTGTGTGTGTGTGTGTGTGTGTGTGTGTATGTGTGTGTGTGCGTGTGTGTGTGTGTGTAACATGAAGAGTAAAAATTGTTCTTAAACAATTACGATTTTCCATTCTTTAAACATATTGTTATCAATAAACTTCATTTAACTTGCATGAGAAATATAACGGCATCTGCTAACTATATAATGCATGATAAAGACCTTTTTAATAGCGTTTCATTCGAATTGGATTGTCAAAACTGATCAAAGATTTGTTTTATTTTTAATGTAGCACCGATGAAGCAAAAGTTTACAATACATATTATATGTATTTTGGCAAGAATAACAGTTGGCCTTTTAACTAAACATTTAGTATCAATCATCAATTTGATCGACCGAAAATACATGTTGTAGAATATCTTAATATTTTTGTTTGTTTATATCACAACACGTAGAATTTAAATATATTGCATAACGATAACTTATTTTATATTACGAAAATATTGTAGTAGTACATGATGGTTATACTGAACCTGTAAAATTATATTTCTTTAAGGTAACATACATGTACTTTTGTGACCTATAAAATTATAGTTTAAGGTACCCGATTTTTTAAAACCTATAAAACTATTTATTTATCAATAATATAATTATTTGCTTATATACATTTTATTTGTTTAGGCTGATATTTTGACGACCTGTATATTTAGTTTTTTTTGTTTAGGTAATCGATTTTCCCGGAGCTGTTAGTGGGTATCCTGGATATTTCTTGAGTTCTCTTATTTTGAATAATGGAAACTATGACCTCAAAGTAGCAGACACATACAGGTGAGTCAATATATTCTCAACTTTGTAGGGTGTATACTACCAAATCAAATTCCATAGACGACTATAGTAACATATGTGGCTAAAACTCCTACCTGCAGCGTATTAATCTATATAAACGCCACGGATATAAATACTACCACCCCTCACCCTCAAAATGAATCAGCTACTCATTTCTGAGATAACGGGTATGGTACTAGATGAAATAAAATTGCATACATTTTTTGCCCAGATGAAACTATTATTTTTACAACCAACGCACATTTATCACCAACCACAGGACTTGTGGTGTTCACTTCTCTATCGAACTTTGACCCAGCCTGAAGTTATTTGGTTTAGTACTACCTGTACAGGCAATGTCTTCAAAGAGTAACAGGCATGGCATATGTTTATTAACAGTATGGGGTAAATAAGGTATTCATATTGCTGCATTTGACAGTCATTAAAATAGTGCTCGTTGACTCAAAAATCAATAACTAGAAGGGTTTTTTTTTCTGACAGTTTTTTTCTCATTAATTTGATAATAATCGTTGAAATGTAACTAAACGTTTGCAAGCTGATGGATGTTTTGTTATTTTGTTTTCATGTGACATGTTGGAGAACGTTCAACCTATGTTTACACGTATGTTTTGTTTTATTCTCATGTTACATGTTGGAGAACGTTCAACCTATGTTTACACGTATGTTTTGTTTTATTCTCATGTTACATGCTGGAGAACGTTTACCCTATGTTTACACGTATGTTTTGTTTTGTTCTCATGTTACACGTTGGAGAACGTTTACCCTATGTTTACACGTATGTTTTGTTTTATTCTCATGTTACACGTTGGAGAACGTTTACCCTATGTTTACACGTATGTTTTGTTTTATTCTCATGTTACACGTTGGAGAACGTTTAACCTATGTTTACACGTATGTTTTGTTTTCTTCTCATGTTATACGTTGGAGAACGTTTAACCTATGTTTACACGTATGTTTTGTTTTGTTCTCATGTTACACGTTGGAGAACGTTTAACCTATGTTTACACGTATATTTTGTTTTATTCTCATGTTACACGTTGGAGAACGTTTACCCTATGTTTACACGTATGTTTTGTTTTGTTCTCATGTTACACGTTGGAGAACGTTTAACCTATGTTTACACGTATGTTTTGTTTTATTCTCATGTTACAGGTTTGAAAAGGCTTAGCACATGTTTACACGTATGTTTTGTTTTCTTCTTATGTAACATCTTTAAAAACATTTAGCACATGTTTACCTGTATGTTTTGTTTTGTTCTCATGTAACATGTTTGAAAACATTTAGCATATGTTTACCTGTATGCTTTGTTTTGTTCTCACGTTACAGATTTGATAACGTTTAGCATGTTTACCTGTATGTTTTGTTATTTTTTATATTACAGGTTTGAAAACGCTTAGTATATGTTTTTCTAAATGTGTTGTTTTTGTTTCGCATGTTACATTTGTGATAACGTTTATCGCCTGTTTGCCTATATGTTTTTCAGGGCGTGTCAACTGAACGACTATGCCTACAGAGTATTCAAACAAAACATCACAGCTCCCAATCTATATTCCGATTTAAACTATACGGCGGTAAGTGACAAATTGTATGTACAAACGAAAAAGTGATTGTTCAATTACACACCACTACGATTTGATCAGTAAAAATATATAAAGCTAGGGAAAATAATATATTTAAGGTGGACAGATCTCATAATCCCCATAGATCCGCCTTGAACAGCCTTTAATATACCAATCGTGGAACATTAACTGGGACAGATAACCATAGGCGTACGGGCTCCCATTTTTGTTTGGGGAGGGGAGAGGGAGGCTGGTTTTTGCCTAAATTAAACGAAAATGCCTGAATCTGAATAACGGTTTTTCATGTTAGCATTACTACCAAAATCATGACTGATTTTCCCAGGTAGAATGATGGAAATACATCGTAAAAAGGCCACAGGTTAGCACATCTTGTCCGAATATCTCTATCGTTTTTTGCCCCAATTTGAGGATTTGCTCCAGCACTAGTGGGGCAGTTGTCTCTCCCCCCCCCCCCCCCACCCTGCTCCCTGTCTCGTTCCCTTATGCAGATAACAAGTTTAGAATAATAAAAGACTCGATCACACCTTAGTGATAATAAAGACAAACGAAATCCGAATCTTTGGTCATCAAGTATTGGAACAGAAGTAACGAGCCTGTCACATTTTTATCATTTGTTTTTCTTCGAGTATGTGATTAATGCGTTTCTGTTCTTACTTCAGCCGTTCGTGAACACCAGCGCCATGTTTGACCAGCTTTACACCTCTCTTCCAAGCGTGATCCTGGTTCCCAGTGAGTTTGAGACGTGGATCACCCAGTTCCAGACAGCCACCACTCTCAACAGAACCAGCTTTGACCTCATTGTACGTGAGAGACGAAAAACAATTAGATGTCAAGAATTTCGCAGTTAACTTCAAGAGAGAAAAGAATGGAATTCTATTCGATTTAGTTTGTACTGTATTTATTTCCCCCACTTTGTGCAATTTTTCATAACCATATCAGATTTTCTCACAGTAATATAACTTATAACATGTATGTGAACATACCGGAGCAGAAGGAATGTTGTTTGAAGTCAAGCTTGCAATATAGAGACATTTATATCTATATTTATATCTATGTTTATATTGCGTTATGTTTTACCTTTCATGTTGTTAAAATATGTTTTTAAACAATGATTAAAACTTTAATTAAAGAAATGTTGATCATTTATCTTGCAGCTGAACAGAACTGTGGTACGAGCTGACTTAACACCATATACCGATAACCTGGTATTCATCGCCAACACGTCGACAGTGGATGGAGGACCGCTAGAGCCTGCCAAGGTACTCTGTCTGCCATATCATACTCGAACTTACTGTACTGAACTAAACGGTTAAACCACATCTTCTCTTTTAGAGTGAAAATCATATTCGTTTCCTTACTAACAATCCAGTCAACAATATATATATTTTTTAAATTACCCTCATTATGCATGGTTTATTTACAACAGCTAAATTATTCCTGGAGGTCCAGAAGGGAGTGCTAACGGTCCACTGGTAAGGGGGCGCAATACTTGCCTTGCCCCGGGCGCTGGCAACCCACGCTACGCCACTGGGCATATACCATAACATTACATGAAAACAAAATAAGGCCAACGTTAGCTCCAACATAATGGTAAAATAAAATACGAGTCATGACTTTAGTGTCTACTTTGAGATTTCAATGAAGTCAAGGTCAATACTAAATTACTATCTTGCCACCTACCTAGTACAACTGTTTGGGGTATCTACACAGCCATGATGAACAATAAGCAGACATTATCACATAATAAATGTCCCGAATTATAATACCGACCTTCTTCGTTTTAGTCAAGACTGTTCAGCATTGCTGCAGACCTCAAGTCCATCCAGCCTAGCATTGACCAGCTGACCATTCTCAAGGTGACCATGACGCTTATTAGTCCAATACAGCATTGAGATACAAATTTAGTAGAAGACATTCTTCGAGATGTAACAGATATTCTAGTTAGATGTCGATGTTTTCGTACTAGTCGGCAGATTTCACTGAAGCATATTCAAATATGCATGCGTACTACCAGTATTTTAAAATTGTCCGTTGTCCAGTTCTATTTATGTTTTCCAATATTATATTTGACACTGCAGTAACCATCCATATGAACCTTTGCCTGCGATGAATATTATAGATTTTCATTGATTCTGGGGAAAACATGTTGTTTTTTGGTATTTAGTTTTTCCATGCAATAGTGGTAGCAAATACTGGAAACTATCATATGTAGAAAATTGTACGTTGCGACATTATTAGAGAATACGGAGGTCTTAAACACCAGTGGAGTTCAGTATTGGTATACATTTTATTGCTCAGTTTTAGATTTAATAGTTTTCGTTTTATGACATATGTTGAACAATGAAATATCAACGATTACATTGTCTTTCATTTTTGTAGAACGATGTTTGGGCTGATTTTTCTGCACTAAAGGCCGAAGTGGATTATATAAATGTAAGACAAATACATTAATTTAAAGATTACCTCTATTTGTGTAAAACAATGAATGAAAAAAAAAAAAAAAAGCAACTGCTTGTAACCGATAATATTTTTATATTTATATTACCATTATATGTGACAAAACAACTCCTGTACTCTACACATTAAAGTTGTGAAACATTATTGACATATTCATAGTGTTACTTACCAGAGGCAGTTCTAGGGAGCCCCAGGGGTCCGCCCCCCCCCCCTAAATTTTGCTATGGTTATAATTTTATTATATATTAATTTTCTTTTTTTTACGATCTCCCTCCAAACCTCCCCCAAAGTTCCCTTGGCATTCCACCTCATGTCACTGCCCACCCCCACCCCCCAATGGATTTTCTGAATCCGCCACTGCTTACATATATTTGTAGTTATACACAAGTGCATGTAATTAATGTGAGTTTATTTACAAACAAGAAGTGGTAGTAGCGACAGCTGGAAAACGAAACATGTCTTTTAACCGATTTTTGTTTAATTAGTAGTAGCAGTGCATTTTGAAAGAAGAAGCAGAAACATACTCAAATATAGTGAAAACAAAATGTTTCATACTATATTTGTTATTATTTTATTACGCTATGTACTTCTTCCAGAATGTTACGACCCTGGCTGTTCCACAGCTAAGAAGTGTAGAAGCGTTATTGCAGGGAAAATTCCGGGACATATATTACAGACGTAAGCACAACAAGTTACTTACCTATCACATCTCTTATAAAGACCTACCTGATAAATGATTTTAAAGATGTTTGTTAGTATTTGATATTCATTAATATACATATATATTTAAATTTAAATATAGCGGAATTATAAGCCGTTTAAGAGTAAACAGAATGAAGACTCAGCTGTGTCACATTTAATCAATTATTTATTGACATCCTTTTATAGCATTTGAAAAAGATAGGAATCGAAATACATGTTATTATTTTTAATAAAAGAAGATAAACAATAGTATAGAAAACTTATTGGGTGATATCATATAATATCTTACATTTTCAGTGCAATCAAAGTATGTGATATTTTTCAGATCACATACATTAAGAATTTGATAACTTTGCAAATTAGATGTAATAACCTCTATATATATATATATATATATATATATATATATATATATATATATATATATATATATATGTATATGTATATGTATATGTATATGTATATATATATATATATATATATATATATATATATATATATATATATGTTATCATAGTTTACACGCGTGACAAAATTAAAACAATAAATGAAATAAAATCAAAATCAAGAGAAAGGATTTATGTATCTAACGTACAATATATTTGTACAAAAACGTGACTGTGGTAAAGTATATCTTCACATTTATTTGCATCGAAATATCACTACAATATAAGGATAAAACATTAACACTAAAACATAAAAAAATCAAGGAAACAGGAATTTATAACAATTTTACTTTGCTTCTTCGAATGTTACATTCAAACGACAATAAGAAGTACCCATTTGGATTATATTAACATTTAACTCAAAGATCGCTATGACCTGTATCGTGCACGTGGTTAATATATATATTCTAAAGTAATCGTAATCGTAATCGATTACTTTTGTCAAGTAATCGCCCCATCTCTGATATATATATATATATTTTTACTTTGCTTCTTCGATATATATATATATATATATATATATATATATATATATATATATATATATATATATATATATATATAATAATAATAATAATAATAAATCTGAAAGGGTTTAGCTTCATTTCTATATTTGTTTTAGGGTGTGAATCGCTATCGAGCGGGATTTCTGGATTTCCTAAAACAGTACACACAACAGAGTCACAGCTGGGTAAGACTGCATCTTAGAATAGCTGTGTATCTATATTCATCAACTTTGCATGGTCGGTAACACCGTTGGATCAAAATCATTTGATACAGTGAATATAGCCTTGAGCTGAGTTAACTCGGGAGTGTATGTAAACTAGTCTTCGAGTGGCAGGCCTCTTTTTGGCAGTTACAAGAGGGATGGAATCTCCAGTAAAATATCTCCCGTGAATGGCTGTTCTCCTATAGACGAAATATTAGATAGAGAGTCATAGAATCAAACACAATTTTGCCAAATGCCCAACGACTCTGTATTGTGCAGAGATAGACCCTGACCATGTATTGCGGTTCTGTCGCTCAGATTCAGATGTTGTGAGATACGAAACAGTCTAGCTATGTGATTAGCTAAATTAAACATGGAACATTGTTATGAGATATAGAGTTCCATTTGGTATTGTTTGACGTTGTAATTGATAAATAAAGAAAATGAATGTATTAGTATAACTTCTTAATAAGAAATACATTAATCATACATGCTAATTCGTCTCTGTCAGATACCCGATATAGGACTGTGCAAGCCGTTAACAGAAGCGTATGATGCGGTGGTCTACAGCTTTTGTGATAACCTGGCTGACTTTGAGGTACTTGTATAATTCTTCATTTGAAAACTAAATTACAATCGATAAAATAATATAGACCAGGGTTGTCTACTAGGCATACAAAAATTAGAAAGGTCCTCAGATATTTATCGAAACAGTTATGCACTATAAAAATAGATGGCAGAGTGTCATCGTGAATACAAGTGAAGTATTGTATATACTACTTGAAACCAGTTTGCCTGTCTTTCAGTGTTAGAGTAGGAATGTTTTATTTTCTCAGTAAAGCAGAGGGTGGGGCGGAGCTGGGGATGCAGGATTTTGCTCAGACGGAAGTGCAATCACCTGAGTTGCTTGGGTCGAACGATGGAACCTCCTCGGCAGACCACTAGAGCACTTGATTTATTAATCATCGGCAATTGGATGTCAAATATTTGGTAATTCTGACACTTTGTCTTCATTAACAAACAGGCATATTTTATATAGACTTTCCTACAAAGACAGGAGAACACATATTCTGGCCTTTGGTATACCAGTCGTGGAGTACTGGTTGTCAGGGAAAAAACCGATCAGAGAATGAGTCCACCGTGGGTAATTGATCCTTCGACCCATATACCTTATGTAAATGCTTTACCGACTGAGCTTGATCCCGCCCTTATTACGTCCAGAGTCTACAATGTCAGTTTGATTAACGCGGAGTCCTAATCTTCGACAAGTGATGATAATGATATCCCAGTGATGTGTTAAAGCTTGATAGGGAGATAGAGAAAGAGAGATGGAGAGATAGCGAGAGAAAGAAAGAGAAATGGAGAGACAGAGAGAGAGAGAGAGAGAGAGAGAGAGAGAGAGAGAGAGAGAGAGAGAGAGAGAGAGAGACATACAGACAGACAGAGAGACAGAGACAGAGAGAGAGACAGACAGACAGAGACAAACAGACATAGAGACATAGATGGAGATAGAGAAAGAGAGATGGAGAGATAACGAAAGAGAGATGGAGAGATAGCGAGACAGAGAGAAAGAGAAATAAAGAGACAGAGACAGAGAGAGAGAGAGAGAGAGAGAGAGAGAGAGAGAGAGAGAGAGAGAGAGAGAGAGAGAGAGTGTGTGAAAGAGAGAGGGAGAGAGTGAAAGAGAGAGGGAGAGGTATAATTTACCCTGAACTATCTAATACGAGTTTTCATCTTCAGAATGTTCTGTGGATGTTGGTGGGTAACAACGTGGTCGTGTTGATGGTAATGACCGTGCTAATCATCGCGGCAGTCTACCACATTCCAGACGGGCTCACAGAGGAGGACTACAACATGTAAGTACAACTAAGTACAGATGTCTCCTCACATGCATAGACGTGCCTGCGTTCACACTTCAAGGGTTCGCGATTCCACTGCATGTCCTAATCAATGAGGACATTGTTGAACGACGCGAGGAGTGAAGTGCGTCTTCAATGGACACATATACATAGTAAATACAATGATCTATTTAACTTGCGTAAAACGTGCCTGTCTTGGTGCATGCAGCGACCTTTAGACGCAAATGTCATTTGTCCGTATCCGGCATGCCTATGCGTATATGTAATCGATAAAAGAAATGTTTTATTTAACGACGCACTCAGCACATTTTATTTACGGTTATATGGCGTCAGACATATGGTTAAGGACCATACAGATATTGAGAGGAAACACGCTGTCGCCACTTCATGGGCTACACTTTTCGATTAGCAGCAAGGGATCTTTTATATGCACCATCCCACAGACACCTACCATGGCCTGAAATAGCCCAATGGGCCCACCGACAGGGATCGATCCCAGACCGACCGCGCATCGAGCGAGCGCTTTACCACTGGGCTACGTCCGCCCCTGTAATCGATAATGCATAGAGTGATTGAATACGCAGACGCGTATACACGGGCGTACGGAGACTCAAACACAGGAGCTGCTGTAGCTATCTGAAACCTGTTGGCATACAAAGTGAGTATTACGGATCACGCACTGTGGAATAGCTATACGTATCCGCATACGGAGTACGAACAAACAGAATTGCGCCTTACTTGTGTTTTAATGTGTGTAGCCTGTACATGTGTGTTGTCACCGCAGTTGAGGAGTGTTTTAATTATAGATCTACCCTGCAGCGTATTGTATCACAACAACATTTGAAACGAAATATATGAATGGATGAATGAATGAATGAATGAATAAACGAATGAATGACAGTTAGTGTTTGTGTTTGATGATAACTTACCATAGACTTTTCTCTATCATTCAGTGGTATGTAATCCACGTTTTAATGCCTGTAGAGTAGTGTCATCGACTAGAACTATCCCACAATGCAAATGCAGCGCTTATTACTGCTCAGTCATCTCAATTTTTAAAATATAAAACATGTTCTACATTCCAATGTCAAAAGTGATCAAAGGTTTTATTTTCTGTCTTTTGTTTTTGCTTTCAGCGACACTGATTTTGAAAGTGTATTTGGCAATGGGTAAGTATACCGAGGAACATTTGGAATGCATGTAACTATTGTCGAAAACGACGTTAATCTGTGAACTGCTTCAACGTTTCGTCCATCCCCTTCCTTGGCTGCTTGGTTAATCTATGCTTAATACATTGTAATATTTAATTTGTTATGTGAACACTTGGGTTAACAGTAATTAAAACCCCTTGTGGAAGCAAGCACTGAGGGGAGTTAACATTTAACCATTTAACACCGTGTCGTGGGGGAGTCGGACTATCCGCTGAATTTAACACAACCGATACCCGTGACGTATTCTTATTTTACAATCGCTGTAAATCGGTTTTTGGTTTTAAGGATATGTATCACAAAAAATACTACACTCGCATTAACTTTGATAGCATTTATCTTAAAACTCGTTGTTTAAAAACGTATCCATGTCTCTTTTGCGCTTAGATACGTTTTGAAACAATTCGTAAAGTAAATGGTGTCTAACAGTCACATGGGTAGTATTCTCTGTGTATGTTATTACGGTTTTTGTATTGTAATATGTATAGTAAAGTGGTTGTAGCCTAAGAATTATAGCATATTATTATTGTGGCATTAGTAGCACATGCCTTGAATCATAATCATATTCAATGTCGTAGTTTCAGTATAGCTCAGTATTGTACATATAGTGATATAGTATATATGGTATGTATTTGTAGTTACCTTGGTACTACAGTAAATACTGAATTGTAACATATATTGTAACATCGCATGTGCATATACCTATTGCAATTCAACTGGTCCAAGTGTTCACGAAAACCTCCACTTCATATTATTTAGTTGGCATCCCAAACTCTGTACAGACTGAACCTACATTTATAATGTTATGTGCGAGTTTGCTATTACCTTTTTCATTTTGTTTTAACTGTTTATATGTTCATTTCAGTAACCCGCCCGAAGGTTTTCTAAAAAAGGCTATTTACAAGTAAAGTATTGGTTTTAGTGACTAATTCACACAATTAACTACACTTTAAAATATATATTTTTTAATCACCATTTAACATTTTTGGCATTTTCACTCGGCACTTTTGACTTTCATAATATTAATATTATTAATTATTAACATTTCTGTTTGTGTTATTTTTAAAATTCTATTTTCGAATCTATTTTCTTGCAATTTCACTGAACGTTTCTTCTTCCTGTTTCAAATGCATTTTGCACTAAATACTGTTCCAGTATGAAGCGAGAATGCTTAAATATTTTCTAGTGTGGTGTTTGTCTTTTATCCATGTATGTACTGTACTGTGTGGTGTGTATGCTTTAAAACCTTTGGTGGTTTAATAACATTATTGTTTATCAAACAGAATGACCAGGCACACATTTTCAAGCGTAGTTTTTAAAGAATAGTTTTATTGATCCAGAAGAATACACCAGTGACGGATCCAAAAGTGAATTTAGGGGATTTAAACCCCATTTATCTGCCAAGAGTCTACCCTCACCCAGCACCAACACATGACCCTTCTTTGCAGAATACACACAGTACAATATAACATTCTCAAGTGGTTTTGGTATTCTGTCTTTGTAGGCTTTGCTGATGTTACACCTACAGTTTGACAGCCTAACTTATTAAACGTACAACCCTCTTCTCAAAATCCTAGATCCGCCCCTTGGTAGGGCTGATACCTTAAATGAGTATCATATGAATGACAAACAGTAACCGAATACCGATTTGTGATTGACCAATCAATTAATAGAGCACATTAATTTAATTATCATCGGCTATTGAATGTCAAACATTTGGTCATTTTCACATAATAGTCTTAGAAAGGAAACCCTCTGCATTTTTCTATTAGAAAAAGGGATCTTTTATATGCACCATCCCATAGACAGGATAACATATAGAAAGGCCTTTATTATAGCAGTCGTGGTACACTATCTGGAACGAGAAATATCCCAATGGTTCTACAGACTGGGATCGATCCCAGACTGCCCACGCATCAAGCGAGCGCTTTACCACTGGGCTACGTCCCGCCCATTATCTATTTAAAGAAAACAGGTATAACAGTAAATTGAAAATGCTGTCCTTACAATCACGGATCCAGGGGGTGCTGCAGTGCATACCCCTCGTCTGTATATTATTCATGCTAGTGTAGTGTGGAATACCGTACGTGCACCTTCTTCGGACGTTGCACCTTCTCCCTGAAATTTTGTTTACTGTTTTACTGTTTAAAAATCAAAACTCAGTACGTTTTGACTCTTTATGAACACTGTTATATAGAGATGAGTAGAGTAGATTCCTTCAGAAAGCCAGGTTTCCGTAAAATATGCAGACTGACGCAGATCGACGATGACAAAGACAGATTTTGTGGAACCCAGTCGCATACTGTTTACAGAGCGTTAGCGACAAACGGTTGGCTGAACTTGGCTCTGTTCCGCAGATCCGTCTTATTTCAAAGCGTCTGTGTTTGTTTGTGTCAGTCTGCGATGATCGGTGACATGGTATGATTTTAAGGAAGCCAGGCTTTAGGTGACTCGACACCTGAAAAAGTTCTTATTTGAGTTGCTTATTTTCATGTTCTTTTTCATTTCAAAACTTTCTCTTATGTCACTTTGCAGATCTTACTAAATTAGTGCAAAATATAGGTACGCAGTTGTCCAGTTAATTTGATCTTTAAAGAAAACAATTTAACAGACAAAAACGTATAATGGTCAATTTAAACAAAACAATTTGACTGATAAAAACGTGTATGGTTAATTTAAAGAAAATAATTTGGCTGACAAAAACGTATATGGTTAATTCAAAGAAAACAATTTGACTGACAAACACGAAAATGGTGAATTTAAAGAAAACAATTTGCCTGACAAAAACGAATATGGTCAATTTAAAAAAAAAAAACTTTGACTGACAGAAATGAATATTGTTAATTGAAGGAAAACAATTTGACTGGCAAAAACGTATGTACTCAACTTGCATTTGCAAACTCTTTTGTTGATTGTGGATATTGATAGACTTACTGCTGACGTAATAAGAGGAAATTATAAATGAGGCTGAACGACTAGAAACTACTGCAAGGAAGAACGAACATCATCCATGAAAACTGAGCAAAAGTAATCGATTTGTGTTTCATCTAACGACTGTGAAGTCTTAAGTCTAGACTCTAAAAGTGTTATACGTTCTGGGTGAGAACGCTTGCAAACTGGGTTCAAGGTATGCTGACTGGTTTATTTACGTAAGTATTGTCTGATAGTTTCTGTTGGTGTTTTAAATGGAAATTCATTCAGGTGTTAGCTAGTCTTCTTTCCTTTCACTGTGTAACTTCTGTTACAGCTTCGTCGGTGGAGCTTCTCCTATATAGACGTATACGACATCCCACCATCCATCGACAGTCTGCCAACTTTAATGTCGATCATCTCCTTTTGATTGAAATATTCCGAAACTTTATTCTGGGTCAAAGTGACTTTTTAAAATGGTTTTCATTGTAAATAATTTTTAAAGATATAATAAAAGAAAAAGGAATGATTCATAATTTCAAGTTTTTATGTTCCAAAGTGTGGATGAAACAATTGTAAACGGTGATATCACGAAATAACTTTGTTTTGATTTCTGAGAACAAGATTGCAACAACTTTCAGCTCATATAAAACATAATTTCTGTACAGTACATGTTCCAGCACACAATAACCCCGGGGGTAATGCTGTGGTTATATATATATATATATATATATATATTCATTATATATATTTATAAACCATAGCATTACCCCCGGGGTTGTTGTTTAGAGGTACCTATGAGACAGAACCTGTAAATTACAGGTGAATTTGCATTATAATCTAATTAATTGATTTGCATAAATAGTACTTATGACAACTGAAATCGGAACAACAAATTGCAAAACCGTTATTATAATCAAAATTCGTGTCTTACCATGACTTATTTTCGTGCTTATATCCAATTAAGGTTCAAGCACGCTGTCCTAGGCACACACCTCAGCTATCTGGGCTGTCTGTCCAGGACAGTGTGTTAGTTGTTAGTGATTAGTGAGAGCGAAGAGGGTGTAGTGATCTCACACCTATCCACTGAGTCGTATAAACTCGCTCTGGGTGGGAGCAGGTACCGGGCTGCGAACTCTGTACCTATCAACCTTATGTCCGATGGCTTAACCACGACACCACCACTGTTTTGTGCTTTGTCTCTTGGAGGACTGCCATTCCACTGGACAGTACATCGTTCCCGACTCGTCTGTGATTCATTGAATGTTTTACAGTATGTAACATCATCTCGTGGAGAGGCATTTATATAGGCTCATCGCCTTCTTACCAATCCACTTCATTTCTTTGAGTAGATATTGTTTTAAAAAACAACAAAAAACCCAACAAACTCATACGCAGGAGCTCTGCCAGTCTCAATACTAGTTCGACACATTTAAACCTGCACAAGACAGAACTCTGTGCATTTTTGTAGACAGCTGTGACGCAATGCACTCATGAATCACTGTCAAAACTGATAATGTCAGGTGGTATCGAAAAGTGGCTGCTAAAATGAGATGGCTGTTTTAGATGTAGAGATTTTAAAATCCATTTTACGGCATGGTGCATCTTTTCATAATGTGTACAGAAATACTGACACTAACCATTAAACGTTAGTCATGACATGCTTGATTGTTGCCAACACCAAGAGTCCCCATCATTGTGAAAAGTAATTCGCATGCGCATGTTATTAAACGCGTATGAAAATAGTTTTGTCTTTTTGTTTTTGTTTTAATTGTAAATACATTACATTGATTGAGTCGGTGTACGTAGTGTGCATGCTATTACCAAAATGATAGTCACAACATTTTATTTCATTTGGCCTTATTGTTAAAGAATTGTTTTAGGCCTGTAACAAAGTGAAACTGGCTGTTAATGAAGTATCCATGCGCCTACAAGTTATTGAAGTGAATCTCATCAACAAAAAACATATCAAGTTGAAAGGGACCACTGTGTTAAAAGAGTTTATATCAATACATGAACTTAGTCTTATATATTATAAAATCCACCTGCTATAACATTTCATTGCTGACAATGCCGAATGTACTTAATAGATTTACAAATCTGCACAATATATGAACTAGACGTAGATACAGTAATTTACTTTGTTTATTACAGGGTTAAGAGAGTTTTCCAGCCTCCAAGTTCGCGTCGGAAATCAACCAAAACCACCAGCACGATGGAGTCCGACAACACGACAAATAACGGAAATACGTCAACGATGGCAGACCCGGATGCACTGGAGCTGAAGATGCTTCAAAATGGCGGCAGCGTTCATAACGGTAGCAGACGTGACTCCAAAGCGACGACAGACAACCAGAGTTACAGTTCAGCTTCATCGAGCAAAGTGATAACGGTGAAACCGCAAATTAGCAGGGACGCTAGCGCAGGGTCTTTAAAGAAATCTGAATCAAAGATCAGCAGGGACCCTAGTGTCGGGTCCTTGAAGAAATCTGAATCAAAGATTATTAGAGACGGTAGTGTCGGGTCCTTGAAGAAATCTGAATCAATGATTAGCAGAGACGGTAGTGCAGGTTTCATAAACAAATCTGAATCAAATAGCAAAATGTCTTCCAATGCAACGAGCACAGCCAATGCCACGCGGCCCCTTAGTAGCGTTAGCAGACAAAACAGTTCGGGAAAGATCGGAACCGTTGTAGTGTCCGAAGTCCACCCACGTCCAACCATCGCAGAGTGGGCGGATATTTAGATTTGAATTTTTTTTTAAACAATCATTTTGGCATGAATGTTTGGCTCTCTTTGGTGCATGTTGTAATTAATCGAGATAGATTTAAAAAGTATATTTTATTGAATAATCGACTATCGGCTATTGCTTCATTGCTTTTAACGATTTTTACTCTGGGAAAAACAGCATACGTAAGTAGCTCCTGTCAATCAAAATAAAATAAACCCAGCCAAACAAGGCCGTACCTGGCCTAAAATAACTATGGATGAGCAGTACAAATAGTGGCAACTGCCCCCTAGGCCCCTTCCCCAATAGTTACAGCGTTGGCAAAACAATAGTAAAACAATCTTAAAAAGACATGATTAACGCCCACACGCCTAAGCATTTTCCTATTATGAATTAAGTCCTGTTTTGATGGACGGAAATCCCGGTGGCCAAAAGGGCAGAATGTCATGGCGTACAATTTACCAGAATCCCGCAGAATCCTGGCGTTTAATGATTAAAAACTGTACATGACATAAATATTGGTCCACCAAACATGAATACTGAACGACCTATGCTTATTTTGTATTCATGAAATAAATTACCAATAGATCACTTTATGAGGACACTTTCTTATTGCTAAAACTTGCTTCTTTTTAAAACATTTTTTAAATACGGTGCTCTTTTATGATTATTGCCATGCATACAGTACATACACACGTATACTTCATTATTATTTCATACTTAAGCAAAAATAATAAAAAAGCAAAAATATTGCAGAAATCCAGAGAAAATACCTATTAATCAGATTTTGGTTTGAGCTCTTTTCCAGTTTCTTCTAATCATTGCTTCAGTAATCAGTGAATTGACGAGACTAATGGACGTACGTAAAAGTTGAATATCTACAATTACCAAACTTGGAAGTTACAACACTCATTATTAACTGAAATTATGAAGCCCACTTCAGACAGATACAGCTGTACTACTGGTACATTTGAGAGAACAGGATGTCTTTTAAGAGTAGTTACTAAATAGAGATGCCCGCTTAAATTAAGAAAATAGAAGACTGAAAAAACTGTCTATCCCTCTTCTCAAATTTTGTTTTCTCTGTAGCCTGGTGTATTGACGGAATGAAGTCAAATGGTGAAGTAGTCTGCAACACAGAACGGGCTGGACAAATGTCTTGTTAGGGGCGTTTAACAACATGTCTGTCTGGTACGTGAGAACACACTGATGTCTCAGACAGACGTCGCGTCCTTGAATGACTATAGCTACGATTGAACGCAAGGGCAGACCAGGAACTATTGCAGGGAGGCCAGAGGGGAGAAAGGGTAATGGGTACATGAACCAACTTCTTGAAAAGGGCACTTCATTGAAAATTGTAAACATATTGTTGAAAAAAAGGAGCACTTTAAAAAAATGTTTTTAGGAGGGTCAGGTTCCACTGGCCCCCTCCGTCGGATCCGCCCTTGGAGCGTAATGCAGGGTAGTATTGGAGAAAACTAGGAAAGGACAGGAAAAATAATCAGGACAGTAAATTCGGATGTTATCCAGCTAAACAAAAAGATCATTTAAAAGGGGGCACTTTTATACACTTTTCATTTCGGCCAACTATCATACTACTTGCCCCTCTCCCTCCCCCAATCCCCCGCTACGGACAGCCCTGTAATGTGAATATTATAAGAAAATCAATAAACCAATTGAAACGTAAGTACATGTATTCTTAGTACAAACAACAACATATACACATTAAGTAATACAATATGCGTGTCGTGTATCAATTAGGCGATTCAAATTATGTTGTGCCATAATATACTGGTCGCAATATGTACTGTCAGAAATATTCTACACTCGTTGGTTTTATAACAATAAAATAAATGTATAATTTATCCACATGCTGTTTCAGTTATGTGACTACGTGGCGTGACTACATAGTTTTGTCTAGGGTAAGAGTAGAATAATTTCTGACTGAACTGTTACTAAGGTGAATTTCCTATTTCAGTGTCACCATAATAAGATGAGTAAGAAATGATCATGGGGTCGCAGACTTGCAAGCGCCTGTTGTGGGTCTTGTGGTTTGTGGTGGCAGAAGTGGTCTCTATTTGAATACCTAATTTAGGTCATAAATGAAACAGTTATTGTTTGCTGTAACCCGACTGATTTGTAAAACATTCAACATGAATTATTAATCTATACAACCACATAGTAATGTGGGGTTGTTTAATTGTTTGTTTTTTGGTTTAGTTTTTTTTGCATAAATGAAGAGTCTGACATTGATTTATTTTATTCCAACAACTGTAGCATGTCGTTCTAACGTGATGGACATTTCGCAGTCTTGTCACTGTCCATTAATTGCAATACGAATATGTTGCACAGAACTTCGGTAAATTGAATTATTATTGCCAAATAATGGAATACAAATGTAGATGTATCAAAATATAGCTTGGTGTCGGTCGCCGTGACTTGCGAGCTGAGAGAGGTCATACTGTTGCTACCGTATCAAGTTTGTGCATTTCGCTTCGCAAGCACAAAGCACTATTTTTCTCAATGCAAAAATGAGCGAGAAATGCCAATGTTTGAGCTCCAACTGGCTGCTGTTAGATCCACATGTAATAGTGGAGCTAATTTTAATTAGATTGGGCGAAAGCACGACTGAATTCCGTCTATTCCTGTAATTACCCGGATGATGCTATCATTACGTCTGTCTAAGATTTGAGGAATGCTAGACCGCTCTTGACTGCAGTACCCCGCGACCTTGACATTCAAAATATCCTGTTTGTGGTACAGTATCTCAAATACTGTATTTAAAGTGTATTACTTCATTACTAACTGACTTAACGAACCGAATATAACATCTTACGGTATGCCAGACATCGCGAGTGGGACGTTCAGGCTTAAAAACAAATGTGTGTTTTCGGTATCCAGGCCCTACCTAGGAAAAAAGGGCCGACACCAATAATTATTGTTTTCGATGTATTTTTTTTTTAGTTTAAAAAAAATAAATAAGTAAGTGAAAAGAGTATTAGCATAGCATTTTATCTGGACCCTTAAAAAACCCAAACAACAGCACCCCCCCCCCCCCCCCCCCCCCAACAACAACAACAGCAAAGAAACAACAAACAGCAACAATAATAACAACCGCAACAATCCTACCCAAAAACAAAATGTCGGTACATTCCCGGAATCGGAAGTGAACATTTAAAAAGGCACTTATTTACGAATCTTCGGGTTACGGCAAACAACCATGTTCTGTAAGGTTAGGTTAATAACGGATGTTGAATTTTGAATTGACAATTATATATCGGTATCTTAAAAATGAATGGTGAATGGGCTAGGGTTCTGGTTTTAGAAGCATCACTATGCCTTGTCATAAGACTCGCATTGTACATTCTGTAGATACGTAATCCAATGTAAATACGTTAACTCGTTATGCAAATGAAACGTTACGATACCCGTGTAGCATGACTAGTGCTTTCTTCGCGTAGTTTTAGTACACATGACACGACTGAGAGGGTTTTGGCTTTTCATATGAATATTTCTTATATACTATGTGTATTAAAGAGACTGTAACACGTTTCCGACCGACATACTAAATTACTAAAATTACATGTGAAATGCATTTTCTTGTTCAAAATATCAGTGTCTTTCTATACAAAGTGTTTCTGATCGCCATCAGGAATCTTTCTAAAAACCGTGACCAGTGCTGCGTTCAGCCAGTCCGAGCTGAAAAACGTCCGCAAGACTTGTTTGTGCACTTCACGGTAAACCAAATGACCACGTTGGGAACCATTCAAATATTTATTTACATGCTCCTATACCACTGGAGTTTTTAGCATTGGGAACCAATCAAATAGTTAGCGAACGTTAGCGAAACGTTTGCTGGTTGAACTTGGGGAAGACTTTACCAAATTTCATACACCCGAAAAGTTAAAAAGTTCGTTTTTATTTAACGACACAACTAGAGCACATTGACTATTTAATCGTCGGCTATTGGATGTCAAACATTTGATAATTTTAACATATAGTCTTAAAGAGAAAAACCGCAACATTTTTCTCATTGGTAACAAAGGATTGTTTATAAGCACCATCCCACAGACAGGATAGCACATACCACCACCTCTGATATATCAGCCGTGGTGCACTGGCTGGAACGAGAAATAGCCCAATGGGTCCACCGACAAGAATCGATCCTAGACCGACCACGCATCAAGCGAGCGCTTTACCATTAGGCTACGTCCCGCCCCCACACCCCCCCCATAATAATATTAGGAAGTAAAAAGAAATTTTGGCTACCACAAAACATTAGGATGATCAAAAACACATTAAATATACTACAGACATTGATCTACTAAACAAGAAAATATACTTAACTTGTGATTGTAGTTGTTAAAAAGGCTTTTGTTAATCAGAAGCATATTACAAAGGCAGATGACTTAGGACAGTCCCTTTAACTTATTTTATCATTATATGTGTATTAACATGATTTACCATATTCTACATTATCTCTTATGCAAAATGGTGTTACACTATTTCTCAGCATGTTGTCTGTTAATAGATTGAATACTTTTATTATGTAACCGAAATATATATCTTTTTAAATCATCATTGTTACTTGTATCTGTGTTATCTATGAAATGTACGTTTTAATCATTGTTTATTTAATGAAGTGCTGTACAGATGTTCAGTTTATACTCGAATGATCGCAGGAACCACAGAGGTTATGACGAAAAAAACCTTAAAAACTAAGGTCGTTTAATACTCGTGGAAAAAGATTCAAAGGGAGGATTTCTTGGAGAACTGGACCCCGTTCCACGAAGCGATATTAGCACTAAGTTCACCTTAAGTGCAGTAGGTAGTTATGCACTTATGGTGATCTTAGGGCTAAGATCGCTTTGTGAAACGGGGCACTGGTATACTATGGTGTGGTTTGTGTGTTTGTGTGTGTGTGCGTGCGTATGTGTTTGTGCGTGTGTATGTGCTAGAGAGAGAAAGAGAGAAGGTTTGCCCTTTTGTTCCTTTTTTCCCCCTCAGCCCCTACCCCCACCCCCAAAAAACAATATCCTGGATCCGCCGCTGGATCCAGGATTTTAAAACAGGAGGGACAGATATCACTTCCAGTGTTTAGGTTGTCAATACAAAAACAAAATGTATGTAATATTTTATTTTGGTCGAGTTTTCCATTTCGTAAATGCGAGAAAGCAGACTGTATCATTAAGTGTCTGGCCAAGTGGACTTTGTACAATTTTCTCCGCCGTGTATCTGTCAACCACGGCTGGCTTTCGACATTTATCTGCACTGACGATTTCTCGGAATACTGGCAATAATCAGACGACGTTCAGTGCGATTTTGGTTAGGTTTCTTTTCTTTTTTCGGGGTGGAAGGGAATCCATATTGAAGTAGATCACCGCTAATTGACCAGAGCTGTTCCAAAAAATGATTATAACTAAGTAAGAGTGAGACGGGTTGTTTTCTAATTGGAATACTACGGAATACAAATTAATAGTTTGGCTTCATTTGCAATTTAATTGAAATTAATACTTCTCGAAAGGGGGCGGGATGTAGCCCTGCTGTAAAGCGTTCACTTAATGCGCGGTCAGTTTGGGATCGATCCCCGTCGGTGGACCCATTGGTATATGTCGCGTTCCAGCCAGTGCACCATGACCTGTATACCAAATGCCGTGGTATATGCTGTGGTATGTGTCTGTGGGATGGTGCTTATAAAAGATCCCTTGCTACTCATGGTTTAATGCAGCGGGTTTCCACCGGCCTCGGTGGTGACATGGTTAGGCCATCGGACATGAGGCTGGTAGGTACAGGGTTCGCAGCTCGGTACCATTTCCCACCCAGAGCGAGTTTTAATGACTTAATGGGTAGGTGTGAGACCATTACACCCTCTTCTCTTTCACTAACCACTAACCCAGTGTCCTAGACGGACAGTCCAGATATATGAGGTGTGTGCCCAGGACAGCGTGCTTAAACCTTAATTGGATATAAGCACGAAAATAAGTTGAAGTTGAAATGTAGTGGGTTTCTTCTCTAAGACTATATGTCAAAATTACAAAATGTTTGACATCCAGTAGTAGATGATTAATAAATCAATGTGCTCTACTGGTGTCGTTAAACAAAGCAAACTTCTCGAATTACACCCCTACCAGTAATCATAACTGGAAGCGCCCAATCTCCCGTGGTCCCTTTACGATCATTTAACATGTTATCATATTTAACTTGCGTGAAACTGTGAATGGTGAAACATAATATTATGCAGTTATCGAAACTGAAATCAAGTGTACATAGTATATTATATGTATTGATAATATTTCACCTATTTTCGGATTTAAAATTCATATTTTGATATTAATGTTTTATCACTGTTTTTCACCTGTTGTTATTATTATAATAATAATTATTATTATCTTGTGCACTTATTCTTGCACTGTTTTACCATTATCGGTGTTGTGACTTTTTCCACTAGTTGTCCTTTCTTTATGTACGTTAACAGTTTGTATATCTAACGACTGTACCAGACCTTTTCACATGGCGGCTAAGGGAGGATTTTGGAGTGGATTTGTTTTAATGGCCACCAACCAGAGAATACAGAGCAACCACCCACCGAATATATTTGAATATACCATGCATTTAATAATAATGTATAAGATAACATCTTGCATAAAATGTATATAACCATGCATATAATCCTGTTGAATAACCCACCATGTATAAAAGTGTATAAAACCCCACCATACATAATAGTGTAATCCACCATAGTTTAATGCATCATGCATAACACAAAATTGTATGAAAACCCTTTATGCATAAACATTGCATGAAAACCCTTTATACATAAACATTGCATGAAAACCCGACGTGCATAAAATATAAAAAAACTGCATGAAAAATTACCACATAATTATATGTAAAACCAAATAAGCCAAAGCAGTTAGTTGTCTCCCCTCCATCCCACCTGCACCATGTGATCATGTCGGGAATAGTCTTCATATTCTTCGTGAATTTTAATACATCTGGTCGTAATCGGTGACATTTCAGCCTGGTGCATTTTCATGTCAAGCCTGGTTTTCGTAAAACCTGTAATGAACACAGATCGATGCAAACCGTCGCAGATCGATGCAGATGCATTTTCAGAATTCAGCAGATTTCAGACCGTCTGCGATTGGGTTCTTGTACAATTTTCTTTGTTCTGCATCAGTTTACATTGATTTGCGTCCATCTGTGTTGATCTGCGTCAATATGCGTCGATCTGCGTCAGTCTGCATTGACTGGCGTCAGCCTGCGTTGATCTACGTCAGTCTTCGTCAGTGTGCGTCGATCTGCGTCAGTCTGCATTGATTGGCGTCAGGCTGCGTTGATCTGCGTCGATCTACATCAGTATGCGTCGATCTGTCTCAGTCTGAATCGACCTGCGTTAGTGCGCATCGACTGGCATCAATTTGCGTCGATCTTTCGTTAGTCTGCGTCATTCGGCGACGGATTACAGATTTTATGAAAACCAGGCTTGGGTTATTTTTGTCTCGTCTATGACAGTCGCTTATAACCTGTCATTGTTGTGTCAACTAAACTTCACAGATAGAGACCTATATCAAAGGAGAAATACACACCTTAGTCATGGGTGCATACATACATCAACGGTCAAGGTCGAGTAAGTGTGATAAATCTTTTGTATTGAAGTCTACATAAGATTTTTATTTTTTTATTTTTTTGCTATATATTTTACAAACTATAAATGGCAGGTCAACCCAATTTTAGGACGTCGTTCATTAATATAGCTTCCGCTTGTGTTCAAGTAAATCATAGCAACGGTCTCCTCGGTGGAACCATTACATTTTTTTTTACCGTTCCAAGCAGTGATTCGTATCTGGTATTTAAAGACCATAGTTGATGTTTTCTTTGTCTGTGGGGAAAACCCACTGAAGATCACATTGCGGCAGCGGGGTTCCACTCAGACATTTAAAAACACCAAACGTATACGAAACACAAAATTTAAAGAGAAAAAAGAAAAGAAAAAAGAAAACATTTTCCCCACAGATAACAGTTGTCTTTCTGAGAAACATAATTCACTAATAAAACCTCCCGTATAGCATACGGTATGGTATGTTGGTATGTACATCATCAAATATTAACATCAAATAAATAATTACCATTTTCAACAGAAGTAAACGTTTTCCAGTTTCATTGTTCTTAATACATAGATGTTTAATACATTGTGTTTTGCAGATATATTTTCAAACATACATATACACTATTACATATTTATATACATAATAAAAACGGATATTGTTACAGTTTTTCGGTGGCCCAACATCATTTCGTTCTCCCTGAGGTTTCAGTTTATTTATTACGTTCTATTGTAAATCTAAATTGAATATACTACGAATCCTATTACACAGAAAAAAGCAAATCCTAAACTCCAAGATGTTCTTCAAAATTATTTTAACAAGGACACCGAGAGTCAGTTTAAACATCCAACCCAGCCCCAAAAATGCACAAAAAAATCGTCATTTTCTTCTTCTTTTTTTATATCGTAAAAAATCGTATGTATTGCAGCTCTCTATGGTCAAAATAATTTGACTCGTCTTCCATTGCATGTCTTTTTGTCATAATATATTTCAGTAGTAATAAAAAGGAGTATTAGTCGACTGACCTTTTAACAGTTAGTTAGGTATAGGTGCACCAGGCGAAAATGAAGTCGAAGACAAATTTCTATTAAAGAAGATTGTTATACTGATGGAATGTTTCAAATCTGTTTACAGAATGCACCACAACTGTTATACTGACCGAATGTTTCAAACCACCATTACAGAGTGCACAACGATTAGACTGTTACACTGGTGGAATGTTTCAAATCTCTGTTTACAGAATGCACCACGATTGTTATACTGACCGAATGTTTCAAACCACCATTAAAGTAGGCACTACGATTAGACTCTTTTAACTGACTGAATGTTTCGAATGTCTGTTTACAGATTGCACCACGATTAGAATTTTATGCTGGTCGAATGTTTTAAACCTCTATTACAGAATGCACTACGATTATATTGTTATATTAACCGAATGTTTCAAACCTCTGTTTATAGATTGCACTACGATTAAACTGTTATAATGACAGAATGTTTTAAATCTCTATTTCTGAATGCACTACGATTAGATTGTTACACTGACCGAATGATTCTACTTTGTAGCAGTTAACGTCTAAACAATACAGTGTCATTCCTTTTAATCTGTATGTTATCTGCTGAACAGGTTAGGGAAAGTTTAAAATGTGAATGACAAATCTTCCAAAGCTGTGATATTGCCTTTTTGCTATTTATGCACGTTTTTACACTTATATCAAATAAAACAAATGGGAAGTATTCCTATATAAAGAAATGTTTGTTTGTGTTTTGTTTCAAGTTGCAGTAATCTTGCATTACATAATACTACTCAGTATTTGCCAATGTCAAACCTCCTTGGCAGACCAATTAGATGTTTTCCCGTCCAAAACAACAGTGCCGGACGACTGACTTATCAAAGGCCGTGGTGTGGTCTGCGCTGTCCTCGCTAACCGATGATTGCTTAATCAATGTGCTGTAAAACAAAAGAAACTTTTATTTGTTTTAGGATTTAAAATGTTTGTTTTGTTTAACGACACAACTAGAGTACATTGATTTATTAATCATTGAAGTGGGTTTTGTCTAGGACTATTATGTCAGAATTACCAAATGTTTGATATCCATTAGTCGGTGATTAATAAATTAATGTGCTCTAGTGGTGTCGTTAAACAAAAAAAATTTCACTTATAACACAAGGCTGCTGTTGCGAATGATAGGTCACAAGTAATACCCAGTATTTTGTACATGTATTCTTCACAGTCATTTACAACATTGGTCAAATTGTATACTGAGAATATTCACCAGCCTCGGTGGCGTCGTGGTTAGGCCATCGGTCTACAGGCTGGTAGGTACTGGGTTCAGATCCCAGTCGAGGCATGGGATTATTAATCCAAATACCAACTCCAAACCCTAAGCGAGTGCTCCGCAAGGCTCAGTGGGTAGGTGTAAACCACTTGCACCGACCAGTGATCCATAACTGGTTCAACAAAGGCCATGGTTTGTGCTATCCTGCCTGTGGAAGCGCAAATAAAAGATCCCTTGCTGCTAATCGGAAAGAGTAGCCCATGTAGTGGCGACAGCGGGTTTCCTTTCAAACTCTGTGTGGTCCTTAACCATATGTCTGACGCCATATAACCGTAAATAAAATGTGTTGAGTGCGTCGTTAAATAAAACATTTCTTTCTTTCTGAGAATATTCACGTTCATGACATCACTAAAACCCTACTTTGGCCCACTCATCAAATTGTTAGATGGTATGTATTAAACTCCAACAAGCAAAAGGCTCCACAAAATAGCTCACTGTATAAGAAGGACATGTCCTCAAAAATATTCAATGTTTTTTTTTCCTTTTAAGAAACATGGGCATTTCTTTACTCGCGAGAAGACTGCCGAAGATCCCAGCCCCAAAAACATCATTCCCCAACGTCTCTGCACGTGTACCTCGGTGTTAGACCGCTTGCCTAAGATGCTATCCCAACCGATACCCCACGACTGGTTCAACTAAAGTCATGTGTATTGCCCTGTCTATGATAAATAAAAAAGGTTATTTGCTGCCTGTTTTGTTGTATTTTGAATTCGTAACCGATGTTAAATTAAAATAGAGAAGTTTCGTAACCTGACGATTACTGTTACGAATATCGATAGCTGGTCACAATGGGTCGAATTTACCTAGCCTGTCTATGTCTTTTACGCGTGTAACTGCATACATTTACAATGCTTAATTAATATAAACACCCGCGTTTAAGAAAAACAAGCTTCATTAATTCGGTCCAATATGATTCGGTGACAGTTTTTGTTTTATTCGATAAGCTAGTTTTGCAGATAGGCACGGTTGATGACTTAAAGATGGCGGCATTCTGAGAAGTATTATTTATTTAGTATCATTTTTAAAAGTATATATTAGCCACGAAATGTATTACGTGTAGCATTAGTTATCGTAAAAAGCGGCAAGCAAATTGCTGCGACTTCACTCACTACACTCGTGGTGACGTATCACTTGCCGTAATAATAACGGCGTGATTGTGAAACCTCTCTATGGTAACCAGACAGCGGCTTTAAAAGTAAATAGAAAAACTTGAACAAAGTTCTGAATAACTTTGACTCTGTTCATGGGGTCCCCGTCGGTGTACCCATTGGGCTATTTTTCGTTCCCGCCAGTGCACCACGACTGGTATATCAAAGGCTGTGGTATGTGCTGTCCTGTGTAATGGTGCATATAAAAGATCCCTTGCTACTAATGGAATAATGTAGTCAGTTTCCTCTCTAAGATTATATGTCAAACTTACATGTTTGACATCCAATAGCCGATTATTGATAAATCAATGTGCTCTAGTGGTGTCGTTAAACAAAACAAACTTTAACTATTCATGGGGATGGAAGTGCGCAGTTGAAACCACCTGGTAAACCATATATATACCATATATAAATTAAAACAATAAGTAATTAAAAGTTAAAGTTTGTTTTTGGTTTAAGGATACCACAAGAGTATTGAGTTGAAGTCATTAAGATCTAGACGAGTATTAATCCATCTGTTACAGTGCTGTCTCCACATTTTGATATTCCCAAGGTTGGTATATAAATATAGCACTTTGTGTCGACACAATTTATGTATTACTTGAACCCAGGCCCCGCCCCCCCCCCCCCCCATAAAAAAAAAAACAAGACAAAGAAACACAAATTATATAAAATAAGTACAATATAGTCAGAATATAAGATATTACTAAAACAACAAAACAAACAAACAACAAACAAATTCACCTCACCTTCTTGGTGTAGAAGTCGTAGTGTATGCAAATGGGAGCTGGTACCGAGCTGTGACCCCTGTACCTACCAACCTTATGTCCGATGGCTCAACCACGACACCACCGAAGCCGGTTTCCGAACCAATAGTAATTCCCGAATAACCCAAGTTATCTCCCATTATTTTTAGCTAGGTGAAGGTCGTGTGAATTTTTTTTTTTCATCGAAAGCAGTTGTGTTATGTAATCGCTAGATCAATTTTGACCCAAAAGAGTTTGTATTCTTCTCATAAAACCACCAGTTCATCGTTAAATTTTATTTAGAATCTACGTGAGTAGTTTACGAGCGCCGCATTAATTTTATTGTGATTTACGACTTCGGCAGTCTACGGTCGCGTCTTGTCAAAGAAATTGAGCTCTCAGTACTAGGATATTTATTTAAAATGGTAGTGACGCTACGAGTGTTTCGTGTAGCTTAGTTCAGGAAATCCATTCAGTTATGACAAAGGAATCCTGAGACCGTTGGCTTTGCACTGAAAAGCGGGAAACTGCAGTCTAAGGGGAACAACTGGGCGTTTTGGAGACTAGACTGGTTTTATGTGAAAATCACTATCAGTTTGGAATACAGTCACGGAAGTAAATAATGTTGAATCGAAACTCCCCCCAGCACAAAATGGAGAAGGTATATTTGACGGAAAGACTTCCGTATTTTTGCCATCTGTTGTTTGTCCGCTACGTAATGCATGCATCTGCATGTCAATGGAATGATGCAATATATATCTTGTTTGACTTACAATTAAGCTATCAGTAATGCTAAAAACGTTTAAACCGAAGCATGTCACCGTGTGTAGAGACTTCTGACAGTGACAGTTCTGTAATCCTTAAAGGACTCCTCCCCACGGGCCACAGGAAATGCCTTGTCATACTGTGGAATTTACTACAAATTATTTATTTATGAGCCGATTATTTTCTAAATTGCACACAAAAATAGTGTGGGTTTTTTTTTGTTATTTTCATAATACTTTTTCTTTTCTTCTTGACTCGAACCAAACAGAAATTATTTACAAAAAACATGTTACATAGACTTCAACAAGATAGACTTCAAAGCCTAAGGAGCATCAGACAGACCATAGGGGAGAAAATGAGGCAGTCTTGTAATTGTATATGCACTAGGGCCTAATTGAATGATTGATGAGCAGTTGGTCTGGGATCGATACCCATCGGTGGTCCCATTGGGCTATTTCTCGTTCCAGCCAGTGCACCACGACTGGTATATCAAAGGCTGTGGTATGTGCTATCCTGTCTGTGGAATGGTACATATAAAAGATCCCGTGCTACATTAGGAAAAATGTTGCAGGTTTCCTCAGTCGACTATGAGTCAGAATTACCAAATGTTTGACATCCAAGTCTATGATTAATTAATCAATGTGCTCTAGTGGTGTCGTTAAACAAAACAAGCTTCTTTGTTTCTTTCTTTAATTGATTAATTAAATGTGAATTGTTTTTATCTGGTAGCTAAAAAATTATTGATCAATGTAAAGCTATTTTAACATCAAATACAGGATTGTTGTTATAGAGTGGGTATTTTTGAGTACCATTTTGGAAGGCCGAGATTCTGCAGTGTTGCTATAGATTGGACTGATGATTAGAGAGCTTGATAACTGTCCCAAATGTCCGTCTAGCTCTCTTACCATCATAGTACTTGGGCTAGTTAGAATCTTGCAAGCATGCCTCATCTCATCCTACAAGTGAATTGTTTACAATCTTGTATCTATATATGTACACTGTGAGTCTGTCAGTGTATACCATTTAATATCTGCTTTCATGCCAGATGCAATACAGAAATAACATTGCCTTTTGGAAACAATTAAGATGTACTTTTAATTTGTAAAATTGTAAAATGTTCAATTTTTAATACTTTTGTTTCATTGACAATATTATTCAGTGTTCTCGCTGGTACATTTTAGGGGTGCACTGCACCCACACCTTCGCTTTTTGCCACCTTCCTTTTATGTTCTGCTACCCCTCATTATTTTTCTACAATCCTCCATATTTTTCAGCATGCTACTAAGTACCATATTTTACAGAACCCAGCTCCTCTATTTCAAAATGCAGACATATTTCACACACAGAAAAGCAATCGATGTCTACACCACGTGTATGGAAAAGCAAATGACGAAAACTTCAGTAACTTACTGTTAAAAAAGGAACATTACATAATTTAAAATCCTCTGTTGTGTCCCATACTTGTCTGTTTGATACACACAATAAAAGTTATATTTTATTTGAACAATGAAAATGTTTTCTTTTTATTATTTTGGCAATCTCCAGCAGAAAACCCCCACTTATTTGGCACCAAATTTGTCTTGTGACCAGAACAGTCATTCTGTTTTAAATTGTGTCTACATGCATTCGGCTTTTTGTGTCTATTGACTCTTGTCTGGTATTTTTTCCTCAGTTGCAGATTTATTGGTTGTAACAGATGGTTTTAAACTACTCTCATTTGTTTCTTCAGCATTTCCTAATAAAAAGATCAGAAACTTTTTATTTTGTTAGGGATATCACCGCTTATAAAAACATATAGTAAAAATATATCCAATAATTTCCAAGATTTTAAGGTATGTAATTCTATTCTGACATATTTTAACTATAACACACAACAATATACAGTAAAATGTTTTAGTTTTTTGTTTTTGAAAGGCAGGGGGTTGCATGGGGAGTTGTACAGCCGCTGCATCCCTCCCCCACCCCCTTAATTTTCACCCACCCAGAACATTGTTATTCATCACCATAACCATGTTTTTGGATGAGGTAAAATATCTAGCAGCATCATGTGTATGATTTAGTCTGGTAGTGTTTTTCAATGATTTAACTTTATAAAAAATGTTGATATTATTATCTTCTTCTTTGTTTTCAGTCTGGGTGTTTGATGTCAATCGTTGTGACATTGTCTTCAAGGTGAGTACTCTCAGTCCCATGCATGGAATTTATTTTTAATAATTTTTGTTCTTACATTCATGTATATCATGTAAGAAAAAACAAAGAATAGCAGTTTGTTCTTACATTCATGTATATCCTGTAAGAACAAACAACAATAGCAGTTAGTTCTTACATTCATGTATATCCTGTAAGAACAAACAAACAATAGCAGTTAGTTCTTACATTCATGTATATCCTGTAAGAACAAACAAACCATAGCAGTTAGTTCTTACATTCATGTATATCCTGTAAGAACAAACAAACCATGGCAGTTAGTTCTTACATTCATGTATATCCTGTAAGAACAAACAAACCATGGCAGTTAGTTCTTACATTCATGTATATCCTGTAAGAACAAACAAACCATAGGAGTTAGTTCTTACATTCATGTATATCCTGTAAGAACAAACAAACCATAGGAGTGAGTTCTTACATACATGTATATCCTGTAAGAACAAACAAACCATGGCAGTTAGTTCTTACATTCATGTATATCCTGTAAGAACAAACAAACCATAGGAGTTAGTTCTTACATACATGTATATCCTGTAAGAACAAACAAACCATGGCAGTTAGTTCTTACATTCATGTATATCCTGTAAGAACAAACAAACCATGGCAGTTAGTTCTTACATTCATGTATATCCTGTAAGAACAAACAAACCATAGGAGTTAGTTCTTACATACATGTATATCCTGTAAGAACAAACAAACCATGGCAGTTAGTTCTTACATTCATGTATATCCTGTAAGAACAAACAAACCATAGCAGTTAGACCAAATATTTGTTGGGAGCAGAATGTGGCCCAGTGATAAAGTGCTCACTTGATGTACAGTCGTTCTAGGATCGATCCCTGTCGGCCATTAGGCTATTTCTTGTTCCAGCAAGTGCACCATGACTAGTCTATCAAAGGTTATATTACGTATAAATTATAATGGAAAATGTAGTTGGTTTCCTCCTTATTTGTCAGAATTACTAAATGTTTGATATCTGATACATGATCATTAATAAATCGGTGTGCTCTAGTGATGTCGGTAAACAAAACAAACTTTAAATATATAGTTTTTATTCCAGCTATATTTTGTATTATTATTATAGTCAGCGGCTCAGCCACATGCTGTAATTATAAAAAATTAAAGAAAAATCTTCATTAGAAAAATGTGTATGAACATTACTTTTTGTTAACCTTTAATCAGAATTATAACTTATAAAGTTTATCACAAGCAAAAACCAGTTTTGTATTACCATTTTTATTAAATGTTTGCCACAGTTTGATTTAATTGTACATGTATGCATGTAGATATATGTATCATCAACAAAGCTTGTAAATGTATTTGGATTAATTTATTTCAGTTCTGACTTTGAACAACGTGAGAAAGAGAAAACTCGGAATGAGAAAGCATTCAGTGAAAGTAATAAAAAGCTTGGAGAGCTTATATCCAGTAAGTTCCTTTGCAGAATTTGTGGATTTTCACAGATGTTTGTTCACTATCATTATTCACAGAACTATATATTTTCACAGATCTTTGTTCACTATCACTATTCACAGAACTAGATATTTTCACAGATGTTTGTTCACTATCACTATTCACAGAACTATATATTTTCACAGATGTTTGTTCACTATCACTATTCACAGAACTATATATTTTCACAGATGTTTGTTCACTATCACTATTCACAGAACTATATATTTTCACAGATGTTTGTTCACTATTACTATTCACAGAACTATATATTTTCACAGATGTTTGTTCACTGTCACTATTCACAGAACTAGATATTTTCACAGATGTTTGTTCACTATCACTATTCACAGAACTAGATATTTTCACAGATGTTTGTTCACTATCACTATTCACAGAACTAGATATTTTCACAGATGTTTGTTCACTATCACTATTCACAGAACTAGATATTTTCACAGATGTTTGTTCACTATCACTATTCACAGAACTATATATTTTCACAGATGTTTGTTCACTATCACTATTCACAGAACTAGATATTTTCACAGATGTTTGTTCACTATCACTATTCACAGAACTATATATTTTCACAGATGTTTGTTCACTATCACTATTCACAGAACTAGATATTTTCACAGATGTTTGTTCACTATCACTATTCACAGAACTAGATATTTTCTAATGAGTTACCTAAAACAAATGGCATCAATTTCCTATTAGAAACTATGATGCCTGATTTTATTTATTCATGGACAGTGAACTGTTTTAGTTCTTGCTTTTTCTATATTTGTGATCTTGTGCTGAGAACACGTCCATTCCCTACATAGGCTCCAAATGGAACAATAAATCAACCTCCTCAAAAGGGATTTGAACCAGGGACTCTCGGTACAAGAATCCATTGATCTATCTAAGCTAATAGGGAAATTCCAGCTGGTTACTGCCAATAGCAGAACTTTATGCAACCACTACTATAGATATATATCCATAGCTAAGGGTTAACCAGATGATGAATATTGTTTACTGCCTCCATATATTAATTATTGCTTTTTGTTGACAGCTCATCAGGAGGAAGTAAACAAAATTGTGCAAGCATTTGGTGCCATGACCAAAAGCATAAATGGTAAGAGTTTCATTGTTTTAATGTACAGAATTTTGTGTTGGATGATACCATGTTCAACAATTTAAATTTAGAATTGAAAAAAAAAATGCCACAAAACTGTAAAAGTTGAGTTGTAAATTCATTTTAGTAAATTGATGAATGTTCATACCAGTGATACATGTAGTTGTGTAATATTTTATGATTTTTGTATTTCAGAATCTAGAACGAAAATCCACAAAATTAAACGTGATTTGAATTCGTGTAAGTCTTTACTCCATTTCAAGCGAGATGAGCTTCGAAAGTTGTGGAGAGATGGAGTTGAACACAAGACTGTTTTGGCCATGTTTGACCAAATGTAAGTGACTAGAGATTACATGAATTTGACATAGTAATGCAGTCCTGTAATCAGTATCAACCAAAAATGTAATGCTAAACACAGACAGTTACAGCATTCATACACGTTCCTTTGGAGGGGGGGGGGGGGGTGGGGGATAGTGTGTTCTGTTAAATAAAATATTTCTACGATTAAACTTACATATTAAATATATATTCTTGTTTAGAATATCAGTGTCTGTATATTCAATGTGTTTCTGGTCATCTTAATATTTGTAAGAAGCCCAATCTGGATTTTGTCTTTTTAGGAAATAAAATGAAATTTAACCTAGTACAAATTTTAGAAAGATCAGAAACATGTTTAATATACAGCCACTAATATTTTATGTAGAAAAATTTATTTGATGTGTAATTACAATTGTTAAAAAGTATCTGTTAGTCGGTAACATCATTAAAATTGCAGCAAACTCAGGAATGTCTCTTTAAATATTTATTACACCATTTGGTAATTGAATTTGTTTACAATCATTTTAAAATTTATGAGATGATGATGGAACTTTTACCTAGAAATTAAATATGCAGTCATTACACATATATACTATACATTCATCCGGTGTTTGCTTGAATTACAATTTGCTATTTCTGTTAGTCTGTACTAATTATTATTTCATCTAAAATAGTATTCAAAATAACTTTGTAACCATAAAAAAATATGATTTCTGACTCTGTAAGACCATTTTTCTGTTCTTGCATCTGTGGTGTTTACATTGCTTCTTCTGCTTTGAACAGTTTTCATTTAATGTTCATATATGTTTGATGTCTAATAGTAGATAATTAAATACTCTGCTCCTGTATTGGTATACATTTGCCTTTTCTTTTTTACAGAAAGGTTAGGAGAAGAAAATAATATGGTACATAAATAATTCCACCATAATTTGTGTGTAGGCTTTTAAACTTTTGTAGATGTTTTTATGATAAATTAAAATAATTTTTACTATTACACTAAATTAATGCAGACAATTAAGTATATTGAGCATGCTGATTTTACACTTTAATATAAAGGCTTTGGTTCAATACAGTGAGCAGATCAAGGAAGTGCCTGACAAAATGGATGAACTTGAGTCCCAGAAATACTATCTCCATGCCACAGAGCTGGTCGTTAATTCTGGTATGTAGGATGACATAATCCAAGTAAAAATGCCTTGTAAAATGCATTGTTACACCACCTTGTTTCTTCTTGCATTAGCATTTTGATCATTAATGATGTCATTTTTGTGTGCATTATAATCTCCAGCTCATGGATTAATAAATGAAACACGATCAGTGTACATTTGTAGTCAATGAATGTACGTACACCAAAACATTCACTAAACCCTTCTACATTAATTACACAGTTCAAAATGTCAATAAAGGCCACTTACAGGAGATTTTATTCTGTGCCTATTACATTACAAATATCGATACAAACAAATGACTGGATATCGATTTGTGCTCAGACTCAAGACTAACTTTAACTAAAACATATACATGTAGTAGCAGAGTCATATCGTTTTCACCTATTGAGATCAATTTTTAAGTTTAACTTAAAAGGTAGTGTCATACTTGTTTTTAACTTTTGGGATTTTTGGAATATGTACTTTTAAATTACTTGTAGTTCTACTTATTTTTATTCAATTGCAAGACTGGAAGGATCATTGTCCAATGTTGATGTACTTTTACATTAGTTCTAATTATTTTTGTCCAGTTGCAAGACTGGAAGGATCATTGTCCAATGTTGATGTACTTTTACATTAGTTCTAATTATTTTTGTCCAGTTGCAAGACTGGAAGGATCATTGTCTAATGTTGATGCTCTTCGGGACCTTCGAGCTGAACTGAATTCCAGAAAAGAGGTAATAGTTTTTCTCTTGACTTGCCATGTGTGGAACATTAATTGTTAGACCATGGATATTAGAGACTGTAGAGGCAGTAGAGGATGCTGCAGTGTGTGTGTGAATTTTTCCATGCTCATATACCACGAAGGTTTTGAGCATGTCTGTCCCGGGTTCCGTGTCTGGATAGCCAGAAACCCAACCCGGGACAGAGATGCTGCAATGCTGAATATTTGATGATGCTAACCTGTCATTATCTGATTGTTATGAGTTATTCTGAGTTACTGTATTGGTGCATATTTCTTACCTGCTGTTATCAGCTGACATTATGTTGTAATTACTTTCTCATTTTCTTGTCAGTGATGTCATGATTATAAATCACTTTCATTACAGTTTTCTATCTATGTTTTGGTGTCATCCTGCCACCTTCGTTAGGGGATTGTAATTCTCTCCATTATTTACTTTCTGTCCACTTTGACTAGTAGCCATTTAATATAAAATTATTATAGTCTCTGCATTATGTGTTACGAACAAAAAATATAATTCTTATGATTTAGATTTATCTGAGGGTTGTCTGTTATTTCTTTTAAGGTCATCAGGATATGAACAAAAAAGCATGGCAAACTGTGAATCGGTGAAGCTGTTCACACAAAAATTTGCCATTATTTTTTTCCATACCCCGATGAATTTAAAAGAAATAATAGACACTTCTTGTAATTAAATTTGAAACATTCTTATAAATAAAAACACGAACAAGATCATATTTTAATTTGAATTCTTTTGTTGGTTCTTGGACAATAATGTTCAATAATATAAAGTACCAATATAAAGTGACGTTATCAGATGAGACATTCCCTGACCCTGACAGTGCCATTTTTACATTCAAGAAATGAACACACTCGCATTGCTACAGCTGGACCAATGGGATGCCTGTAAACTATTATGATTAAAATAAAACTTTAATTATTACATTATGAACAGAAAACTGAAATTGTGTAAATGTTTTTTCTTCTTCAATTTCAGTGTTGATAGTTACTGTTTCATCTCTGTATTTATTTATTTAGTTATTTATTTAATATTATTATTATTTAATATACATTTTTATTCAGCGCCTACATGAGATTATTATTGATGAGCTGAACCGTCAGATCTATGATAAGTCTGGAAAGCAACCAAGTCTTCGCCGAGGGTCTAAGACAGTATTAAAGGATGGATCACTCAAGAGAAGTGGTATGCTATAACCGTCACTATCAACAGTTAATTAAACATTTTGCTACTGCATGTTAGTTTAGCAGCTGTTCATAGTTGTGTCTGTTGTTGATTTACTGTTGTTTAGAAAATAATCTTTGTTTATTGACACCTGAGAACATTTTTAGCTCTGCTTTGATGTTTTTCAGTGGAGCTTTTTTAATAATAATTTGTTCATCCGTCAACTTTTCCTTTGAAGTCTATTTCTCTTAAAGTTTTGATTGGCTTTTGCTGAGACTTGCTACAATGATTATCTGGGGCAATCTCCACAAACTAACTGAGCGACAGTATGAAATTTTTTATTAAATTTTAAAATTTTAAATAAAAATGTAACATTGAAAAGTGTAAAGGCTGTATTCTGAAGTTTTGATTGGATAGTTCTCAAATTCAGTACAATGATTCTCAGAGTCGGTTTTCATAAACTAATGGAGAGATATTTTGAATTTGTGTATTTTTATTCAATTTAAAGTTTTTAAATAAATGTTTAACATTGAAAATTACAAGTCTTATCTTTTTATCGAGTTTTGATTGAATAGTTCTGAATATCTATAATAATCTCAGGGGCAGTCTTCAAAAACTGGGGGCAGGACGTAACCCAGTTGTATAGCACTTGACTGATGCATGGTCCATTTAGGATCGATCCCTGTCAGTGGATTCATAGCGCTATTTCTTGTTACAACCAGTGCACCACGACTGGTATATCAAAAGCCGTGGTATGTGTTATCCTGTCTATGGGACGGTGCATATAAAAGATCTCTTGCTACTAAAGGAAAAATGTAGTGGGTTTCCTGTCAAAGACTATATGTCAGAATTACCAAATGTTTGATATCCAATAGCCGATGATTAATAAATCAATGTGCTCTAGTGCTATTGTTAAACAAAACAAACAACTTTACTGTAGTGTATTTTTGTGTGTGGTTTTCAGGTGTGAATTTTGGCCGCGACAGCCCGACATCATTCTGTCGGGAGGAGTCAGACCTGGACCTGAAGGAAGTGAGTGAAGACCTGCATGCAAACCCAGAGGAGAACCAGCCTCACTTCATCACTGTCCTCATAGAGTCGCTGTCTGTACTGAGGAAACTGCCGGAGGCCGTCGAGGTAACACACATCCCTTCCTCTAATTACACATTCCCTTTATATTATCACACATTCTCTTTCTCTGATTACACATTTCCTTTCTCTGATCACACATTCCTTTTCTCTGATCACACATTCCTTTTCTCTGATCACACATTCCCTTTCTCTGATCACACATTCCCTTTATCTGATCACACATTCCCTTTATCTGATCACACATTCTCTTTCTCTTATCACACATTCCCTTTCTCTGATCACACATTCCCTTTCTCTTATCACACATTCCCTTTCTCTTATCACACATTCCCTTTCTCTCATCACACATTCCCTTTCTCTCATCACACATTCCCTTTCTCTCATTACACATTCCCTTCCTCTCATAACACATTCCCTTTCTCTCTCATTACACATTGCCTTTCTCTCATTACACATTCCCTTCCTCTCATTACACATTCCCTTCCTCTCATTACACATTACCTTCCTCTCATAACACATTACCTTCCTCTCATTACACATTCCCTTTCTCTCATTACACATTCCCTTTCTCTCATTACACATTCCCTTCCTCTCATTACACATTCCCTTTCTCTCATTACACATTCCCTTCCTCTCATTACACATTCCCTTCCTCTCATAACACATTACCTTCCTCTCATAACACATTACCTTCCTCTCATTACACATTCCCTTTCTCTCATCACACATTCCCTTTCTCTCATTACACATTCCCTTTCTCTCATTACACATTCCTTTCTCTCATTACACATTACCTTCCTCTCGTTACACATTCCCTTTCTCTCGTTACACATTCCCTTTCCCTTTCTCTCATTACACATTCCCTTCCTCTCATTACACATTCCCTTCCTCTCATTACACATTACCTTCCTCTCATAACACATTCCCTTTCTCTCATTACACATTCCCTTTCTCTCATTACACATTCCCTTCCTCTCATAACACATTCCCTTTCTCTCATTACACATTCCCTTCCTCTCATAACACATTCCCTTCCTCTCATAACACATTACCTTCCTCTCATTACACATTCCCTTTCTCTCATCATACATTCCCTTTCTCTCATCACACATTCCCTTCCTCTCATAACACATTCCCTTTCTCTCATTACACATTCCCTTCCTCTCGTTACACATTCCCTTTCTCTCGTTACACATTCCCTTTCTCTCGTTACACATTACCTTCCACTCGTTACACATTCCCTTCCACTCATTACACATTCCCTCCCTCTCATTACACATTCCCTTCCTCTCATTACACATTCCCTTCCTCTCATTACACATTACCTTCCTCTCATAACACATTACCTTCCTCTCATTACACATTCCCTTTCTCTCATTACACATTCCCTTTCTCTCATTACACATTCCCTTCCTCTCATTACACATTCCCTTTCTCTCATTACACATTCCCTTCCTCTCATTACACATTCCCTTCCTCTCATAACACATTACCTTCCTCTCATAACACATTACCTTCCTCTCATTACACATTCCCTTTCTCTCATCACACATTCCCTTTCTCTCATTACACATTCCCTTTCTCTCATTACACATTCCTTTCTCTCATTACACATTACCTTCCTCTCGTTACACATTCCCTTTCTCTCGTTACACATTCCCTTTCCCTTTCTCTCATTACACATTCCCTTCCTCTCATTACACATTCCCTTCCTCTCATTACACATTACCTTCCTCTCATAACACATTACCTTCCTCTCATTACACATTCCCTTTCTCTCATTACACATTCCCTTTCTCTCATTACACATTCCCTTCCTCTCATAACACATTCCCTTTCTCTCATTACACATTCCCTTCCTCTCATAACACATTCCCTTCCTCTCATAACACATTACCTTCCTCTCATTACACATTCCCTTTCTCTCATCATACATTCCCTTTCTCTCATCACACATTCCCTTCCTCTCATAACACATTCCCTTTCTCTCATTACACATTCCCTTCCTCTCGTTACACATTCCCTTTCTCTCGTTACACATTCCCTTTCTCTCGTTACACATTACCTTCCACTCGTTACACATTCCCTTCCTCTCATAACACATTCCCTTCCTCTCATTACATATTCCCTTTCTCTCATTACACATTCCCTTTCTCTGATCACACATTCCCTTTCTCTGATTGATCAAAACATCGTTTAGGGCGTATACTCCTACATGCAGCATATCAATTAAGATATACACCATGGATATAAATATAATAGAAATGTATGTGGCTCAAACTCCTACCTGCAGTGTACATGTATCAATCGACACATACACCATGGACATAAATACTACCACATCTGACCCTTAAGGTAAATCAGAAAAATTCGGGTTAAGCTGCTCATTTCAGACATAACTTGTTATGTTATTTTTAGTAGGAGCTCGCACAGTAGTAGCTGGATGCATTGACACTAGTTCAAATTAAATTACAGGAATTTACTGGTCAGATAAACCAACATTTTATCACAACAAACACTGTCACATTTATCACCAATGGCAGGGCTTGTGGTATTAACTGCTCTATCAAAAGTTCGGTACATCTCAAACTTTGACCCAATCTAATGTTATTTGGTTTAGTACTACCGTTATTGCTTTTGAAAAACAAATAGATAAGAGACAAATTTTTACTTTACTAAGCCTTCTCCATAACATATAGTAATATATTTAATATGCTATTTCAATGTTAATGGTAATGAATATTATTGAAAGAAACAAAGAAAGCTAACTTGACCAAACATGGAGCCTTACAACTCTGTATTTATCTACTATTAGTTTATCATCCTCAGAATTCACAACAGCAGTAAGCAGTGCTAATGCCAGAGCTGTAGCATTTGTAAAATCAGTTTGTGGTAATCAGTGCATGGCCATTCAGTTTACATTAAATAATAAAATTAAGTCTGTGTATAAAACCACAAGATAAAATTCTTAACATTTCGTCAACCAAATGTTGACATCGTCAGCCAGTTAAAAACATACATGTAATTACTTTTGTTTATATTTCTGAGAATGAAAAAAAAAGAAAAAAAGACAGTGTTGTAAATTTGTCATTCTTTTCGTCTCTCTGACGCCATATAACCATAAATAAAATGTGTTGAGTGCGTCATTAAACAAAACATTTCCTTCTTTTCAACCCACAGGCTATAAAGATGAAAATTCATCCCGAGTTGCTTTCCCTTATTGCAAAGTCATCATTACAGATAGTTGAGAGGTAAGGCATATCAAATAGTTTTGGATTTGTAATTAACTGAAAACTGGTTTCTTTTTCTAAATGGAAGCCCATGAAGATCAGATTAAACATCCTGCTCTTGTAATTGACTGTTTTGTCGACGTAAAATGTATATAACAGAAACTGCTACATTCTATTAAGAGACAGTGGTTTATGTATTCCTGTCATATTTCGAAGTTGTGTATTTTACTGTGTCCATATTTTCAAAGCTTTCTTAGCTCTACGATATCGCAAAACCGTTATAGGGTTTGACATCACTATGGCATGTGTTGTAGTGACGTTATAGCCAACAATGGTTTTACGATATTGTAGTGTTAAGATATCCCTTTGAAAGACCCTGGTGTATAACGTTTTCCTGGTAATTTGCCTTTCAGAATAACTTTGTTTTGTGTTTTTAATGTTTCAGTGCAGGTGAAACCCTGTCCAGTCAGAACCAACCCCGCTATCTGCACGAGTTGTTGGAGGTGATTTTCCAGCAGTTCCGTAATGTTGCCAGTATGCACACTCTTGTTCTAAGGAATGTACACAGAGCCATGGTAAGTTTGGTCATGTCCGAGATCAGACCAACACCAGTGGACTGAACTGGGCCTGGTGGCTTAACCTTTAACTAAATGTATGCTGACTTGACTGAGGGCCCATATATATACCTATATATACATATTGTGATAAATGAAGGTCTACACATGTATCCTGACTTTGACTAAGGACCAAAATGTGTATAAAGGCATTGAAATAAGTCGAGAATGCTCATTCAGGTTACCGGGAGGTTACCACATGTCAAGAAAGTCGAGAACGGTACTTCGTTCTTCATAAAATGTTATTAAAGTAAAACTACATCACCTATATTTTGATCAACTGAGTGTTATTTAGATATACGTACATATATGAGCTATCATCATGCTGCTAGTTGGAAGGTGTAGTGTGTGTATTTTCACAAAAGGTTGGATTTTTTAAACCTATAAAGCCAGGTTTAAATGTCACACTTGCCATGTGTTAAATAGTTAATAGCTGCTGATTTAACAATGTGCAGAAATACAGGTTACAGATAATGACTTCTTTCAGCTATATTATTATAAATTTCACCATGTTTCAGTTTCATGTTAAAACATTTAAACATTATTTTTTTCATATTAGGAGTACAATACTATTTCTTTAACAGACACCTCTTAATTTTTTCTTTTTTAAAATGTAAAATTTTAACACATTATTATTTATTATCAGTTCAGTGCATATTTCAAGTTTGTGTATTATCTTAATACTTCATGTTTATCAGCAGAGTTAATTACAAAATGTGTTTGATGGTTTAAAGGCGGTGAACAAATTTGTTGTAAAAAGCCAACAGCTCAGTTTGTAATGAAAGCACACTGTTAGCATTTAATTTCCTTTAAAAGCACAACCAAAGGCCACTCCAAGGGGAGGTAACTATTGTTAATGCTGTGTCTTGGTTTACAAGGAGATTTTAAAACATGTTCATTTCCCTTTCTGTTCTTTTTTTAGCATGTAAAAAGTGTGGATAACATTATTTAGTGATGCATGAAGAAGGATGAATATTTAATGATCTATAGTAAATGCATGAATACTACATACAGTGCTGATGACGTCTGTTTGGTTTGGTTTAGAACTCGGCTTTGTTCAGTTCTTGTATGGTTTTGTGGTCACAGACTGATGCCCATCTGTAAGTGGGGTCGCAGCTTTAGGGCAGTCAGATTAGAACTTGAACCTCTCATAATCTGTGTCTAAAGTTCTCAGACTGCCTGTGAATAACAAAGAAACTGATATCTCCCTCCTTAATGCTTATAATTTGTTTGGGTCTTTTTTTTTCTTTTTTCTTTGTTTTTCCTGTATGGACAGGCTATAATTTCTGACTGGAGTGCAATGTAGTTTGAGTGTACCAGCATGCTTGAATGCAGGATATCAGATTTTTAATTTTTAAAATTAAAGAACTAAGTAAATAAATTTGAGTGTTTCTAAGTCAAATGCCCGGTAATTTGGATCTGAAATTAAAATCCACAACATATGCATATCAAAGCTGAAAATACCGGTTGAGGTTGAGCAAAGTCCCCAAACGTTAACTCCATTCTGTTTGTATGGGCGACGGACTACAAGACATCTTGAATTTAATCTCCAGGTTTAATAAGCATAGAGCCTGACTCGAGTGATCTATTTAATTTTTTCTTTCAAGGTTTGTTGCTATTGATCTTATCAGCTGTAACCAGGAATAATTGTGCTTTTCTCTAAGTTGTAACATAAAACACTTAAATTTTATATCTTAGGTGAATGAGACAATTTCCACACCATCCTGTTTGATTTGTATACAATAACAAACAAAACTTAGTTGTACATAATTTCACTTCATATTCATATTTTGTAAATAATACATTTTGTTTTTAATTTCAATATTTTCTTCATTCAGTTAGATGCCATAATCTTCAAACAAAAAATTTCCAATAGCAGTTTTGCATTGAAAGTTTTCCATGCCATTATCATACACCCTGTTTATTGCTAATGTAGGGAGATGCAATTCAAATTCAAATTAAAAAACAGCTATAATGATAATGATGTTAGCTATGGTATGCAGTTCAAATATCAATTAAAAAAGTATATTTGAAAAAACACTTATTTTAAAATGTAGAACAATACATGTAAATGCCATATTCTTTTCTGTAACAGCATGTTGCATTTAACTTTAAACAAAATGTGTTTTCTGTATTATTTTATTATTTTTGTTGACCAAATGATTCATGTGCACATCTTATTTTCAAGAGTTTAAATAACATGTAGGTATTTGCAGCTTGAGGAATCTTTTATTTATTTATTTATTTTTATTTATTATAATTATTTTTTTAGATAAATAAAAGCAGTATATTAAAAGTTCATTATATATATTTATTACCCATGTGGTTAAAAATATCTTGGTACTCATCAAAGTGGGATGTAACACTGCGACATCACACGATGATGTCATCGATTGGTGTGCTACAACCTTAAACGAATTGAGTGATATAAATTAAGTGGTTTATGGGTAATAAATAGAATATTAAACTTGCTATTATTTCGTATCATGTTTATGTCCCTCGTGAAATAATTTTACTCAAGACATTAACATGATACGAAATGGAAGCTTGTTTAATATCCTATAAATATGATGATTCTCAAGTTAGTTCGTCGGCAAACCTTTATTATTACAAAGCATGTTAAACAGCTAAAAGCCTCAAGAAAAGTTTATAAATAAATGCTGTTCTTCAGGAGTAGTTGGCATCAGCATTAAATCAGTGTGATAGTATAACTATGTAACTGTGGTTTGCTGTGTGTGTATAGGAGTTGTTTGCACATATGAGCATATGTGTGAATAGTTTTCCATAGTGTGTGTGTGTGTTTACTATCTATGTGGGACAGAGTTTCTTACAATATATTTGTGCTGTCCATGTACTGTGTAGAACTGAAAGCTTTTGTCATTATTTATGCACTATCCACATTGGACATGGTTTTCTCACAATATGTACTGGTACGCACTATCAAGACAGGGTCTTCTTATGATATGTACAATTTGTATGCCAATTTAGTGTTTTCTGGTACTATGTATTATTCACATACGACAGGGTTTTCTCGGTATATAAGCACTATGCCAATTTCGGGTTTTCTGGTACTGTGTATTATCCACATAGGACAGGGTTTTCTCTATGTACTATGTAAGCACTATACATGTAGGACAGGTTTTTAAAATATATACTGGTATGGACTATCCACCTACATTGTAGGACAGGATTTTCTCAATATGTATGGACTATCCACATAAAATTTGGTGTTGTCAATATTTATTGTTTATCCTCAAAGGACTGGGTTCTTTCAGTACATATCTATTATCCATTTAGAACAGGCTTTTCATCAAATGTATGTTCACATAGGTCATGATTTCTTACAATATGTATAGGACACAGTTTTCACACTTAGTTTGTTTTGTTTAACAACATCACTAGAGGACAATGATTTATTAATCATTGGTTATTGGATGTCAAACATTTGGTCATTGTGACATATAGTCTCAGAGAAGAAACTCGCTACATTTTTCCATTAGTAGCAAAGTATCTTTTATATGCATCATCCCACAGACAGGACAGCACATATCACGACCTTTGATATATCAATCATGGTGCACTGCCTGGAACGAGAAATAGCCCAATGGGCCCACCGATAGGGATCGATTCCAGACCGACTGCACATAAGGCAAGCGCTTTACCACTAGGCTACGTCCCACCCCTTGTGACACTATATGCCTATACACAAAGAACATTCTTTTGTTACAATTATCACAGTGTGTAAGCACTATTGATGTAGTATCAAATTTTATCACTCATCTAATCAGTATATTATCAAGCACCTTTCTCAAACCCCATAAAGACTTATGAGAGTCTTAGTTTTCAAGCAAATGTTTACCAACCAATAATTATGATTTAGGATTCATTAAATGGAAAATTGGATGTAATATCGGGTTTTGAGGAAGGGAAGTGAGACAAAACTGATTAAGTTCATGTCTTAGGTGTTTACAGCTATATTTTAGAAATAAAACGGCTTCTAGTAGATGTACATTTAGCTGTAATCATGCTCTGCACATTATTTGTGTACTGTTTCATTAGCATTAGCTAGTATTTTTGTATTCGTAAACAAAAATCTATTTCAAACATCTGAGGCTGTGTCCTGGAGAAAAATATTTTGAATGTCATTGCCTAATAAATTAATCTAAATGATTGAGAAGTATGATTGTTATACCTATTTAATAAGTGAATTAATCCAAATTATATGTCCTAAAATAATGTTTGGTTGACTGATATCAAATTTTATTTAGTTTTTCTTTTAAATATATAGTACAAGAAACTATTACAGTAACTGTTAAACTAAAGTTAGTATCATAAATTGAGTCTGTTTAATGTGTTATATTTGTCATATGTCACCAATAAAGAGCACACATATAATTGTCTTGCATATCTGTGAGCATTTAAAATGATTTTGTCATTGCAGGCTTCAGGCATGCCAATGAGATCAGACTTGATGTATGACATGAAAGATGTGTGGGTAGAATTCCAGGCGGTGGTAAGAAGGGTTATTCATTTATTGCTTTGATTCCTCCTAAATCTCTTTCCAATCCCAACCCATTTATTGCTTGATTCCTCCTAAATCTCCTTTCAATCCCAACTCATTTATTGCTTTGATTCCTCCTAAATCTCTTTCCAATCCCAACCCATTTATTAGTTTGATTCCTCCTAAATCTCTTTCCAATCCCATTTATTGCTTAAATTCCTCCTAAATCTCTTTCCAATTCCAACCCATTTATTGCTTTGATTCCTCCTAAATCTCCTTCCAATCCCAACCCATTTATTGCTTGGATTCCTCCTAAATCTCCTTCCAATCCCAATCCATTTATTGCTTGATTCCTCCTAAATCTCTTTCCAATCCCAACTCATTTATTGCTTTGATTCCTCCTAAATCTCCTTCCAATCCCAATCCATTTATTGCTTGATTCCTCCTAAATCTCTTTCAAATTCCAACCCATTTATTGCTTTGATTCCTCCTAAATCTCCTTCCAATCCCAACCCATTTATTGCTTGGATTCCTCCTAAATCTCCTTCCAATCCCAATCCATTTATTGCTTGATTCCTCCTAAATCTCTTTCCAATCCCAACTCATTTATTGCTTTGATTCCTCCTAAATCTCTTTCCAATCCCAACTCATTTATTGCTTTGATTCCTCCTAAATCTCCTTCCAATCCCAACCCATTTATTGCTTGGATTCCTCCTAAATCTCCTTCCAATCCCAATCCATTTATTGCTTGATTCCTCCTAAATCTCTTTCCAATCCCAACTCATTTATTGCTTTGATTCCTCCTAAATCTCCTTCCAATCCCATTTATTGCTTGGATTCCTCCTAAATCTCTTTCTAATCCCAACCCATTTATTGCTTGATTCCTCCTAAATCTCTTTCCAATCCCAACCCATTTATTAGTTTGATTCCTCCTAAATCTCTTTCCAATCCCATTTATTGCTTAGATTCCTCCTAAATCTCTTTCCAATTCCAACCCATTTATTGCTTTGATTCCTCCTAAATCTCCTTCCAATCCTATTTATTGCTTTGGTTCCTCCTAAACCTCTTTCCAATCCCAACCCGTTTATTGCTTTGGTTCCTCCTAAATCTCTTTCCAATCCCAACCCATTTATTGCTGGGTTTCCACCTAAATCTCTTTCCAAAATACAAACCGAATGGACAAAATTCCCAACAGTCATAACCCAAACAGACAAAAGCCCAACCTCTTATTTCAAATGTGAGCACAACTCCATTGCTGCTAGAATGTTTTGGTGTATGCAGTTCATTTAATATGAAAACAAATCCTCTAGCTGTTCTCACCTTGGGTGCTTGTAGAAGCCTTTGTGCCATTTTTCAGCAATGCTAGTTAAGAGCATCCATCTGCTATTCTCCCAGTCAATCAACCATTTGACACATGCTTAAATCCATGGAAGGTTCAAGCATGTCTGTCTTAGGCACAATCTCCGAATTTCCAGGCAGATGTGTCCAAGACAGCTAATCTCTCTAATGCAGGTAGTTACTAGTGATAGAGGATGAAGTATCCAGATAGGTGCTCTGAAGTACATACATGTAGGCAACATCCATGAAGGAAACTGAGATAAATTTATGATTGGTAGACATTTCAAGCAAGAAATACTGGTGGCATTTCAGGGCTTTAGTTCTCACTAATTTGGGCACAACATACCTTTTGTCTATTCTGAGCACACCAAGGTCTTTTTAGTGTAGTAATGTTAATATTGTTATTAAAAGCTAGTAAAGAGTTGTACATATTCAGAAAAGTTACTTTAATGTAATTTGAGCTTAACATTCCATTGATTTTGAGGTGAACTTTTACGGTTAACACCTTTGTACTTAATTCGGGCACACCCTTTATCGCCTCAGCAGTTTAGTGAATTTTGTGAAAAATGTGTAGCCAACTGAATTTTACTTTAAGGAGAGAAATGATTCTTTTCTAATCTTAAATATTTTGTTGAATAGCTGCAAGTTCTGCTTGGGGAGTACTTGGATGTTAAAAACACCCTGTCGTCACGACAACAAGCTCCTAGCGGTTTTGATGAGCCCAGTATGGACATTGGAATGTACTTTAGCAAGAAGCGACTGCCAAGGCCGAAGAAGGTATGGAATTAAAGCTTGTATCTAGTTACATGTATATCTTTTAACATGTCCTTTTGAATGCCACTCTTATATTAATTTAACATTTACAATTTAATTTTTTTGATGAAAAAATGAAAACCATTTAATGAGTAATTTTTACGTGTTAGGATTATTTCAGTTTCAACTTACATCAAAACATGTGCTTTGTTCAAGAAAAGGAATATTCGTTTAGTACACCATAGCACATTTTAACAACAGCTGTTAAACATTGATTGTATAGGTGGTGCGGGACATAGGATTGATCACATTTTAACAACAGCTGTTAAACATTGATTATATAGGTGGTGCAGGACATAGGATTGATCACATTGATTATATAGGTGGTGCGGGACATAGGATTGATCACATTTTAACAACAGCTGTCAAACATTGATTGTATAGGTGGTGCGGGACATAGGATTGATCACATTTTAACAACAGCTGTTAAACATTGATTGTATAGGTGGTGCGGGACATAGGATTGATCACATTTTAACAACAGCTGTTAAACATTGATTGTATAGGTAGTGCGGGACATAGGATTGATCACATTGGTTATATAGGTGGTGCGGGACATAGGATTGATCACATTTTAACAACAGCTGTCAAACATTGATTGTATAGGTGGTGCGGGACATAGGATTGATCACATTTTAACAACAGCTGTTAAACATTGATTGTATAGGTGGTGCGGGTCATAAGATTGATCACATTTTAACAACAGCTGTTAAACATTGATTATATAGGTGGTGCGGGACATAGGATTGATCACATTGATTATATAGGTGGTGCGGGACATAGGATTGATCACATTTTAACAACAGCTGTTAAACATTGATTATATAGGTGGTGCGGGACATAGGATTGATCACATTGATTATATAGGTGGTGCGGAACATAGGATTGATCACATTTTAACAACAGCTGTTAAACATTGATTATATAGGTGGTGCGGGACATAGGATTGATCACATTTTAACAACAGCTGTTAAACATTGATTATATAGGTGGTGCGGGACATAGGATTGATCACATTTTAACAGCAGCTGTTAAACATTGATTATATAGGTGGTGCGGGACATAGGATTGATCACATTTTAACAACAGCTGTTAAACATTGATTATATAGGTGGTGCGGGACATAGGATTGATCACATTTTAACAGCAGCTGTTAAACATTGATTATATAGGTGGTGCGGGACATAGGATTGATCACATTTTAATAACAGCTGTTAAACATTGATTATATAGGTGGTGCGGGACATAGGATTGATCACATTGGTGGGCCCATTGCACTATTTTTCATTCCAGCTAGTGCTCCACAAGTGCGATGGTGCATATAAAAGATCACTTGTTGCTAATTAAAAAGAGTAGCTCATGAAGTGGTGGCAGTGGCTTTTTTCTCTCATTATACGTGAGGTCCTTAACCACACATGTTGTGTACATTGTTAACTGAAACATGTCTTCTATCATGTGGTTATTTTGATGCTTGGCCTAGGAAGGGATATTTTACTAACTTGCAGACAGGACAGGTCATAAAACAATCTTCAGTGTGTCCGTCAGGGTGATCAGTTGTACAACACATTGCACTTAGATGACAAGCATTCAACATCTAACATACATTAGCCCATGTATTGTAAAATAAGCAAAACTTTTTTTTTTTTCTTTGTTATACTTCCTTCTATTATTTTTTCTTTCCTTTTTGTGGCAACATGTTTATTACTATCATAATATATTATTTGTATTCTTATATAGTGTGTATCCTATAACATTAATGTAAGGTAGTGATACCATGGCCCCCACCCCTGGCATTACCGTATTTCTTTTCTGGGGATAATAAACTTTGAAGAAAAAAAGTAAATAATAAAAATAATCATAACTCTCTTAATGTTTATTTCAGCAAACATAATGATATAACAAGTCATTCACAATTATGAACACTCGCGAGAGCTGACAAACCATACATGTATGGTTTGTATGCTTGTCATAACCTTGATGATAGAGAATTGTTACCTTAGGCAACAGAGTAATGTATATCTTTAAAATTGTCACCAAGTAATTCAAAATCTGTGTATATTTTTTGTGTATGTTTGGTAACAAAAGCTGTGAGCTTTTTTCAGCTATTAATGCTTCCTGAACTATATTCTATGATGTGAACATACTTCATATGTGGATACTGTAATATTGCTCGTTATTACACACCAGTGTAAGATATTGCTTGTGTCAGAACAATCACTCAGTATCTAACTAGTGTAATATCGGCATAACGTGAGCCTCACGTAGATCAATTGCTGACCCAATTTGGAGAAACATAACATGTAGTAGGTACCATATCTGCTTACGTCTGCATTGTGGCTTGTTTGCAGTTGGTTTGTAATAAATAAAATAATAAACTAGCTTGCCTGTCATATTATTTTTATGAAACTTGTGAACAGTGTTGGTATCTGACTCGCTTTCGCTTGTCAGATACCAAAACTGTTAACTCAGTTCATAAAAATGGTATGACAGGCAAGTTAGTTTAGTATTCTATATTTAACGAATGTTTTATTTTTCAGATTTCCCTGTTTCGTTTTGATGCTTCACTGCATGCTCTCAGTACCAACAGCTATAACGATAACAGCCGAAGATACGACAGAGTAAATATCAAAACATTTATTTATATGTTATCCTAGATATTTGAAGAGATTCAGTCACAGTTGCTGTTTGTGGTTTTTGGTTTGGTAAGAAGGTAAATTATTTATATGTTTATTTAAACCAATGTTTACAGATGTATGAATTCTATTTGATTACAATGTTATTGGGTTTATGGTTAGACATATAAATAAATACTAGTCAAATATGCCTTTTGCATTTAGGAAATATATTTGCCAAATTGAACATAATTTTATTCAACCATTGTCATTTATTTCCAATTGCAGATATATTTTTATACGCTCGTCTTTGATGGGTTGTTTTATTGTATAGTATTGTCCGTCTAAACATTTCATTTCCTGAGCATATCTTTGTCATCAGTTCATGTAGGATCATCAAGCCTTGCATGCAAGTACAACTTGGGATGGTGGTGTGCCACGTACCATATACAGTGTAGCTAGGTCACTGCAATCTACTTTCTCACATTAATACACCTACTTTTTGCAGACATATCATATACCTCACCGGTACTCTTTGTCAAGTATTTATTTTATTAATGACTGTACTGTTTAATTTTACAGACCGAATTGTTTGGTGGTAAAGGATTGCTGGGTGGTCTGGGGAAACACCAGTTGGTCTGCAAGCCAGATGCTAACAACATCACTTGTGAGTTTTCTTTGCTCTCAGTTCCTTAAGTTAGGTGTTTTTCTTGAAGAAATGTTACAATGATTTACTCTTTACATAGTAACTCAGTACTACTCAATAATTAGACATTTTAGTCAGGGTTTTGCCAAAAATAACTTGATTTCATTGTGTTAAATTTCAGAAATCAAACCTTATAGCTTTAACAAGTTTTTAGTCATCAGGGTCTATGTACTGGTTCTGATTTTCTTCGTTATGACTATTTTTTATTTTTTATTACAGTGACATATAAGCCTTTATGAACCTTCATGCAGATTTTCTTATTAGACAATTTTAATTATTTTTTTTTAAAGTAATATATAAGCCTTTACGAACCTACATACAGATTTTCTTCATTATGACTCTTTATTTTCTTTACAGTGATATATAAGCCTTTAAGAACCTTCATACAGGAAATTGAAGCTGCAATGGAAACTGCTCCTGGGTTTGTAGTTTCTTAGAATTTCTTCTTTTTTTCCTCTTGAATTGGGTCACATACCAGGCTTCATTTAGCCAACCATTTTTCACTAAATGTTTGCAAACTATTTTGACTGATTTCCGAAGTGGTAGGGGCGTGACGTAGCCCAGTATTAAAATGCTCACTTGATGTGCAGTCGGTCTGGGATCAGTCCCCATCGGTGGGCCCATTGGGCTATTTCTCATTCCAGCCTGTGCATCACAACTCATATCAAAGGCTGTGGTATGTACATGGGTGTCTGTGGGATGGTGCATATAAAAGATCTCTTGCTGCAAATCGAAAAGAGTAGCCCATGAAGTGGCGACAGCAGATTTCCTCTCTCAATATCTGGGTGGTCCTTAACCATATGTCTGACACCATATATTGTAAATAAAATGTGTTGAGTGCGTTGTTAAATAAACCATTTCCTTCCTTCCGAAGTGGTAATTTACTTTACCGAGTAGCTTAATAACCAGTCTAGCAAGCGTTAGCAACAAACTGATGGCTATGTCACTATGTTCTACTGTACGCAGTTTACTACACATTAACATGAATCTATGTCCGAGGCATATCTGCTTTATCAATTCATATGGGATCATCAAACCTTGTATGTGTCGCATACCATTACTAGGTCATTGTGACCTACTTTAAATTGATTACTTAAAGATTGTCATTTTCTTTAGGTTCATGTGGTATAAACAAAAAGCATGTGCAGACTGTTAATCCATCCCATTATACAAATTTCACATATGTAATTATAATCCAATCACACACGTAACAAATTCATTAATGTGTGTGCTTCTCTGTCATACTCCTCACAGGTGTATCATGTACCTCACAGATACTCTTGTTAATATTGCTATATGTCATTTGGATAACTAAAATCAATTAATGTTTTTGGTTTCAGTCTTCAGGAATACATTACAGACTTTGTCGAGAATGCTTTTCTAGGACAGGTTCACCAGAAAGTTTCTCGGAGTATTGATGCAGCCACACGAGGTATTTATTTGAATGACATTCAGTGATAACAGCCATTAGTAGTTTTATTTAGATAACATAGTGTGTCTGTAATGCATGTTAACAGTATCGAGGGTCTTCGTTAGAGTGCAAGTGAGTCCTCTGTGAAAAATAACACATTAAAATTAATTGTTCAATTTGGGATTTGTTCGTGACAGATCTGCCACTTACAGGTCTACCGTTGTCGTTTTCAGACAGTATGATGTGTGTTACACCCACTTTTCTAACCTTTGAAGTACATGTATACTGTGAACGGTGTTCAGATCCCATATTGGATATAACCTTGTTATTTAATGTAAATGCAACTTTGTTCTCAGTAAACCATTAATTGTATTTATACTATAACTTACCCATGATATCCATGTTATATCCCCATGTGATAATTTAGTGTATTAACCCGGTTAATAATAGAATGCAAATTTGCAAGGTCTCTATGTAATGTGTTGCTGCGGATGGGTCATTTGCATACAAGCCAACAAGACCTGCATAACGTTTTCAAAGATTTAGTTAAAATAAGTGACGTCAAACTAATTTGTGCCAATCGCGATTAAACTTATAACATATTAAATATAATTTCTTGCTAAGAATATCAGTGGCTGTATATTCAATGTGTTTCTGATCGTGTTAATATTTGTAAGAAGCCCAAACGGGATTTTGTCTTCAAATAATTTCGTACGTACGAAAAAATTATATTTTAGGAAATAAAATGAAATTTAACCTAGTACATATTTAAGAATGATCAGAAACACGTTTAATATACAGCCACTAATATTTTATGTAGAAAAATATATTTGATATGTAATTACAATCTCTGTTAGTCCACAACATCTTAAAAATTACAGCAAACTCAGGAATGTTCCTTTAAAATTTTACATATTCTAGAGTTGTTAATAGTCTGTTTTCAAATTTGCCATTTTATGCCATGTGTTGTATTTTACCCGTCATTGTCAGTCATTGAGGAGGAAGACAGTCAGCACAAATGTGAGTGAAACGATGGTTGTCATGTGGTTTGTGTTTTGTGTCCACACTGTTCTGTTCATTCTTCTTTCTGTTCAGAAAATGTTTGAAATGTTTTCATTGATTTGCATTTGTGCATTGATATTTCGTTTCATATTGAAATTGTTACAACAGTTTGATAGGTAATTGGCTTGAAATCTGCCTCAAACATTCGCTAGCAATGAGGCATAATAACTGAACAGTGCTCCATCATGTGTTAACGGATCAAAGATCAATTCATTTGCCAAGGAAAGTTAAACAAAAAGTTCTAGAATTACGGGGTATATTGAAACTAAATTGTCTTGTTGGGGTTTATTTCTGTTAAAACTTGAAAAAATATTGTATGTTTAAAATGACATTTTTAAGCTTTTTGTTGTTATGTTTGTTATTTTATATCTTATACGAGTTAATAAATGGATTATTGTGTGTGTCGCCATGCATACATGAGAGAGAGAGAGAGAGAGAGAGAGAGAGAGAGAGAGAGAGAGAGAGAGAGAGAGAGAGAGAGAGAGAGAGAGAGAGAGAGAGAGAGAGAGAGAGAGAGAGAGAGAGAGAGAGTGAGTGAGTGAGTGAGTGAGTGTGTGTGTGTGTGTGTGTGGCATACTTGTGTTGTTTTTGTATAAAATATTTTGTTGCAACAGTGCATAATGAGCTAAATGTTTTTTGTTTCTCTTTCATGGTATTGTTTATAAATTACAATATGAAGCAATGGAATTAGCATACAAAAAACCCACCAGTTTTGTGTTATTACATTGTACTTATTAACAATTCAATCAATTTTCATTTCAACTTTATGAACTTGATTCATCTGGTTTTGTGCTTATAAAACTTTTAAGGTCCAGATCCAAGTGTTTGATCATATTTTGACACTTAAATTCATGGCAACAAACTGCATACATTTGATGTCATTAAAGATTTTAATCTAGACTGTAAAGTTTAATAAGTTTGGACCAACATTTAAATTATTTTAGTAAACATGTCGAAAATAAACCAAGAATGACAATAGTGAAACGTGAAAATGTCTTTATGCCCTTCACCTCCACACATCCATAAAAAACGTTGATACAAAATATTTAATATATCTCATTAATTTGGCATTTTATTACCAGTACATTTCAAAAATTGTTTAACTTGATTCTGAATTAAAGCTAGAATTGTGCAGTTTGTAATGTCACATAATTAATTATTGTTAGACGTTAATTTTTGCACTTGAATAATTTTACTAGAATTCTCTTGTACAATTCTGACAGTTAAATGTACTTCCTCTGTGTTTGCCACAAACATACAAATCATATGTTAAAAGAGGGTGTTTATATCGGTGTATGTTTTTATTAAAAAAAAAATGTTTGTAAAAGCATTCCTTACAAATAATTTTTTTTGATGTATGCTTTTTTGGAAGAAGGTGGGGTGTTCCAAACAGGAGTACAGTTTGTATGCTCCTGAACATTTTGATAACTGAGAGCTTGTAGTTTCATTGATCCAGAGACAGTGATATGATTTACAGTGTCGTCAAGTATCACTCGGTAACTGTGGTGTGGGACCATATTTTCACGACACTGATTACTAAACGGAGACTAATGTGTTGCAGGTTTTGATGCACTGAGGAATGTGATTGATGAAAAAAGTCGAAGAGAACTCGGCATTCCAAGGCCACTGTTACAGGTACCTTTTTCAGATATATCGGTGCTGGATATTTTGAGTTTTATTTGGAAATGCAAACAGAGATATAGATAGAGATAACTTCCGAAATTACCTTTGTATGTACCAATCTTAGGTGCAAAGCCTGCTGCAATGAGTATATGGATCCTCTATTGTGATATCTTTATTCTGTAACATTCAGAGATATGTATAAACGAAAGCTTGCCAATAAAGTGAAATTCAGAGGAGGTTTTTTTGTTGTATTCTTTCCCAGAATCAATTTTTAAAATAAAAAAAAATAAAAGAATAGTAAGTGTTTCCAACTAGATGTCATTAGATAACCAGTTCGGAGTTTGTCCAGTTTGCACTCCCACTATCCCATGGTGCCCAACATCACAAATAACCAGTTCGGAGTTTGTCCAGTTTGCACTCCCACTATCCCATGGTGCCCAACATCACAAATATTTCCTTGCCAACACTTCATGATTAAGAGATGAATTCCCTCTGATTGACACGCTCATTACAGTACCTTTTTTAGATATAACAGTGCTGAATATTTTGACAGTTTTATTTTGAAATGCAAACAAAATAGTAATAACTTTCCTAAAATTAACCTTTCGGGAGTGACAACCTTACATGTACGTGCAAGACTTCTGTAAGGAGTATGGGTATCCTCCATTGATATTTGGGTGCAATATCTTTATTCGATGACATTCAGAGCGGTGTATAAACAAAATCTTGTGAATAAAGTGAAATTCAGAGGAAGTCTTTTGTCGTTTTCTTTCTCAGGATCAATACAATACAAGAATAAGTAATAGGAATAGTAAGTATTGAATTAGTATGTCATAAGATAACCAATTCAGACTTTGACCATTTTGCACCCCTACCATCACATGGTGCCCAACATCAGACATACTGCCTCTCCACCACTTTATGGTGTTGTGGTTAAGCCATCGAATACAAAGCTGGTAGATACTGGGTTTGCAGCCAGGTACCAGTTCTCACCCAGAGCAAGTTTTAACAACTCAATGGGTAGATGTAAGACCACTACACTAAGCACTAACCCACTATCCTGGACAGACATCCCAGATAGCTGAGGTGTGTGTGCTCAAGACAGCATGCTTGAACCTTAATTGGATATAAGCACGAAATAAGTTGAAATGAATGAATGACCTCACCATTATTGGTTAAGAGATGAATTGCCACTGATTGTCACACTCTTTATTCTGTTTTCAGAGCACCGTCACAGTTGATAAGAACATTGAGGAACTTCAAGGCCTAATGCACGATCTACCCGACTACGCTGACCAGTTCCTCAACATGATCTGTAATGTACTGCGGGACTACAGGGATAAATGCCACTCAGCCTACAGAGGTAATTTTCTAGTTCCACTTTATTCACACTATACTTCACAACATGATCTGTAACGTACTGCGGGACTACAGGGATAAATGTTACTCGGCCTACAGAGGTACACTATACACTTCAACATGACAGCAATGCATATGTTCATTGCTATAAAGTTGTTATTGTGAAACATTCTAAAATGATATACAGTAACAACATGACAGCAATGCATATGTTCATTGCTATAAAGTTGTTATTGTGAAACATTCTAAAATTATATACAGTAACAACATGCAGCAATGCATATGTTCATTGCTATAAAGTTGTTATTGTGAAACATTCTAAAATGATCTACAGTAATTTTTCATGATACCGGTAATGTATTAGTTGTTTCGTGCAAATATGAAGCATTGTTCAGTTTTATATTATACAATACATGTAGTTGCATTTGTTTCTTTTTTAAAGATATTATTTTAGACATTGTTCAGTTTTATATACATGTATTAACCTTTCATTATAATTGACCAGTTTGTTTTCTGTGAATCTTGTAAAATATTATTCAGTTTTATACAGTGAAGTTTTATTATAATATGTTTGATGGGGTTTTTTTTTGTAGATATTGTGAAACATTGTTTAATTTTGTACAAAATAATTTCATTTGTTTTCATCAAAGATTGTGAAACAAATTGTTTGGTTTTATTCAATAGAATTTTGTAAAACTGTCAATTTGTCGTGTTTTTCAGATATTGTGCAACACGGGTCAGATGAAAAGCGAGTTATTAGTGCTCTCTGGGCAAAGGATGAAGACATAAGCCGATTTCTCAGGTTCATTATAATTATTATAATTACTTTTAGCTAAAACAAAACAGTTTGTGTTCAGTTTTGAGAGTATTACATTTAAATCATACACTATATGATTGTAGTTAAAATGTTTGCCATGGGATAACATCTTTATCCCAGATATGTAATAAAACAAATATCTGCACTCAGCCACTAAGAACCTAGATAATGCAGATGGTTGTTTACATAGATTTGTAACACCCTTAGGTCGTTTTCCCATTGATAAAGTGCAATAAATCTGTATAACTGCATATTTTAAAAATCCTACCTGTCTTTGAATCACACTTCGTCAACGCATCATGCAATGTCAGTTAGTGACATGGTACAAGTCTGTTACCACATAAACCTTTTGTTATAGACATGGTTATGTAAATGCATGTAGTTACACGCATGTGAGGCTAAAACAGGCTTTGTAAATTTGGTCCTTGATGTTTTGATTGACAGCAGAACTGTCACACTCTGGACTGCTGGCTTGCAATCAGAACATTGAAAGTGTGCTAATAACCATGCATATCACTTGTAAGTTTAACTTTATGCGGTAACTTTAATATGTTTTCTTACACACCTGTTGGTGAGAACATCATTCATTATTTTTGATAACACATAATAGTGTTAACACACATATGTGCGATAACATTTTAAAAACATACAACTGGCCATACCATACCATCCAATGAAAAAAAGCATGGTCTAATCGATCACTCTGTGACGTACAAGTTAACCTGAAATTTTCTTGTCTGTGAAACACAAGTTAACTATACGAGCTAGGGCCATACATAGGTTTTAATTGGAAAAGGTATTTAAATTTATTTTAAAACTTTATATGTAAGAAATAGAATACTACATTCATGTCCGTTAGATACCATTTATCTTACAACTCATTGCATATGTTTTTTAACAACTCGTTGTAAGATAAACGGTATCTAACAGACACTCATGTAGTATTCTCTTATTTATCGTAGGTCTCTCCCGAGCTGGCGATCACTGCACCAGGCGGAGACGGAGTTGAACCAGACGGTTTGTTCGGAGGCCGAGCTGCGCGTGCTGAGTGTGAAGGAAGTGACGATCCTGATCAGTAACCTCTCGTCCGACGAGTCGCTGATCCCACAACATGAGATCATCACGGACATAACTCAGATGAGAACCATCGCCAACGTGCACGAGAGTTTGGTGAGAACACTCGTTATTAGTCACATACAGGGTCAACCAAAGGAGACAGGTTTCTGGGCCCAATTTCACAAAACATCGTAAACCTAGTTTTGCACGTAAATGTAAATTTATGATTAAAACACATTTCTTATTACTGTTATAGTACCGGTACAACAAATACAAGTAGAAGTACACATATTTCATTTTCTTTTGCTCTTGCTTCTAATGGAAAAATGTAGCGGGTTTCTTCTCTTAAGACTATATGTCATAATTACCAAATGTTTGACATCCAATAGCCAACGATTACTAAATCAATGTGCTCTAGTGGTGTTGTTAAACAAAACAAACTTCGTTTTTTGTCCAGTCGAATGAGTCTAGGTTTTTTATTTGATCATCCATCTTTCTGACAGGTCGATCCATCCATCCATCTTTCTGACTGTCTATCTGTCCCACATAGTTTTCCAAACTGCAATTCTTCAAGATATCGAGTAGAAATTATGTGTATACATGTAGCTTTATCATGTATAATTATAGATCAAGTTTAACTTTTATGGTGATTTACCCATTTCCCCATTTTTGAGAGAGTTATGGCACTTTAACTTAGGAAATAAGAAAATTTGTTGGGCCTGGTGAGGGACATCTATTTCTGTAGCAGTACTTTCAGACTGCTTGTTATCAATAATACATAATGAGCAAAAATGGTCTGTATACATATCCTTGGCCTTGTCTTGGATTGACATAAGTCATAGGCAGGATCAGTTGTAGAACTATGTTATTCTTCACTGGTGATATATCGAAACTTGTGGCAGGTTCATTCCTATCAGGAAAGGTCCATATTCAAGTTAAAGTTTGTTTTGTTTTGCTTTATTAAACTTTTGCTATTGAATGTCAAACATTTGGTAATTTTGACATATAGTCTTAGAGAGGAAACCCACTACATTTTTTCGTTAGTAGCAAGGGATCTTTTATATGCACCATCCCACAGACATACCACGGCCTTTGATATACCAGTAGAAGTGCACTGGCTGGAGTGAGAAATAACCCAATAGTCTCACCAACAGGGATCGATCCCAGACCAACTGCGCATTGAGCAAGTGCTTTACCACTGGGATACTTCCTGCCCTGTTTTTTTTGTTTTAATGCCACACTTTTTTTTTAATAAGAGCTCATGATTAACAATATATATACAGGTATGCTAACATGTTATTCCTTGCATGTTTTGTTTTAAACTAAGTTCTTTATTTTTGTAGGAGTGGTTTGCAGGTCGACTGCAGCACTTTGCCGACAGTCTGTCATCGAGAACTGCAGGTGCCAATGCACTGTCTGTTCCATTGCCAGATCCTTTTGTGCTCTCTGTTAGTACTACTGTGTTATTGAATTTAATTGTTTCATGTGTGTAAGACATTTAGGTTGAATGTTAGACAGTTTTCAGAACTACCAAAGCATCTTAAATTGATGATCAAAAGAGAGATTAGGTTCTATCTGATATTAGGTGGTGGTTTTGTTTGTAGGGGATGTAAAATAATTTTCACAAAGTAGACTGGGTTTAATTTGAAATGTTATTTTATTGTTAAATGAGTTTCACATCTCTTGTAAAAAAATAACTAAAATTATACCCGATGCTATGCCTAATACATTATAAACCTGCACATTTTATCACATTGTTTTGTACATGAAACATGTTCATGTTCTGAAATATCTGTTTAATCACTGGTCTTTTTTTCCCCTCGCATTGATCTGTGTATATTTTTTTGTATTGCACACTACAAAGATCAATATTTAATCATAAGTCATTTAAATTTTCTTTAAAGGAAATTCCACCAGTATCGGACAAAGCATTACAGTAAGTATATGATTTGTTAACTTTCTTTGCTACTTACATGTAGTATTTTGAGGAAAAGAAATGTACAAATATGAAATGTGTAGATCAGATAAGAACTAAGAATAATCACAGATAAGTTTTCTTTCTGTTCTAAACCCGGCAGAAAGTTAACTTTAATTTTTGACCATTTGTGGATATTAATGCTGGTTTTACTGTTCAAACCAAGTTTTATTGGTGACACAATGCAGAGACAGTAAAATAGATATTTGTGACTGTAATATCACACAAATGAATATAACTAATCCCTTGCTACAATGGAAAAATATAACAGGTTTCATCTCTAACTGTCAAAATTACCAAATGTTTGACATCCAATAGACGGTGGTTAATAAATCTATGTGCTCTAGTGGTGTTGTTAAACAAAACAAATAAACAGTGTGAAGACTGTGTCCTATATATGAACAGTGATACATATTTTAACTTAAGTGTTGCAAATGCATTTGATTAGCTGATCAAGTTTCTCATTGTATGCAGATTGACTTACCGTATATCTTCGCCTGCAAGTCGATTTTGGCTATAAGTCGAGTCCCTAATTTCAAGCCCTGAAAACATTTTTTTTTTAATGACCCATTTATAAGTCGACCCATGAAAAACAACTTATAAATATTGAAGTATTTCTTAGTTTCAGCACATGAGAACAATAATGTACGATATTTGAAAGAAAATTAGATCACTGTTTTTCTGTGCCATTTCCGTAGGTCTCTCCGCAGTCTGGTGCAGGACTTCAGGGATCTGGCCGAGATTTGTTTGCTCTTACTGCATCTGGAGATTCGAGTCCACTGCTTCTACTACTTGTTACCTGTCGCCAAACAGGTATATCTTGAACTGAGCTGTCGGAATTTTCATTTTTATCAGCGTCGTAATTATTCATGCTTCTAAGGGGCGGGATGTAGCCCAGTGGTAAAGTGTTCGCTTGATGCGCGGTCAGTCTGGGATTGATCCCCGTCGGTGGGCCCATTGGGCTATTTCTCATTACAGCTAGTGCACCACGACTGGTATATCAAAGGCCATGGTATGTGCTATCCTGTCTGTGGGATGTGCATATAAAAGATCCCTTGCTACTAATCGAAAAATGTAGTGGATTTCCTCTCTATAACTGTGTCAAAACTGACCATATGTTTGACATCCAAAAATAAATCAATATGCTCAAGTGGTGTTGTTAAACAAAACAAACCTTTTTCTTCTTTTTTCATGCTTCTAATCTCTGTCATTGTAACAATATGAGTGTTGACAATAATTAACTCAGAAGCTGCTATCTTTATTTTTCGTGTCGATGAGTACAATGTAGTTCAGAGGTTAAAGTGCTCTCCTAAAGTGCATTGGGTGGAAGGCACAGTCCTCTTTTGATGACCTGGTGGGTTATTTCCCATTCCAGCCAATGTTATATGTGGTGGATGTTTCCCCTCTGTGGGAGGGTGATGTATAAAAGTCTCCTTACAGTTACCTGAAAGGATAGTGTATATTTCAGAAGGGGGATTTTCTCTAGGTAGCACTAAACCAAATAATTTCCGGCTGGGTCAAAGTTTGAGGTGCACCAAACTTTTGATAGAGAAGTTAACACCACAAGTCCTGTAATTGGTTATAAATGTGAGTGTGTTGGTTGTCAAAAAAATGTATGCAATTTTATTTCATCTAGTACCACTGTGTCGAGTAGCCTTGTGCTTGGAACATATATGGGGTACCTGTAAAAAAAGTACTCAAATTTTGTGGGAAACTAGGGGTGTTGTAAAAACATCTGGTTATACTGAAAATGAGCCATGAAAGGTATCATTTTCTTCAGTTAATACTTTGAGATAGGGGTTGTAGTACTGATATTTGTGGGTCATAGTTTGGTTGATATATTGCATATAGTGTTTTTAAGCACAAACATTAACATGGTCACCTATGGGATTTCATTTGGTATAGTACAACCGCTAACACAGAATTATCATATGTTTGACATCCAATAATAGGTGATTAAATTAATCAATGTGGTCTAAACTGGAGTTACCACATATACACATCCAATTCCTTTCTTTCTTTCTGCCTGCTATGGTAAAGATGAATTGTCCCAGACTTTCAAAGCCATGATTTAATTCTATTTAAATAGTCTTGTCTTGTTATTCTGCTCAGGAATCTGCTACTTTGGTGTATGATCATTAGCGTTGTGACCTACATGTATGTTGATATTCCAGTCCAACTACGCTGGGCCAATAGATGATCTGGATCCAGATTCAAATGTCCTCAAGCTCAACAAAGATCTCACTGGGATGGAAGAGGTTCTCACTCAGAGTCTTCAACCCAAGAAATTCAGGTGAATTAGTAACCAGGTGCTTCAAAATATCTGTCCAACCAGTGCACCACAACTGGACAAAGGCGGTGGTATGTGCTTTCCTGTCTGTGGGAAAGTGCATATAAAAGATCCTTTGTTGCATTAGGAAAAATGTAGCGAGTTTCCTCTGATGACTACGAGTCAGAAATACAAAATGTTTGACAGCCAATAGCCGATGATTAATTAATCAATGTGCTCTAGTGGTGTCGTTAAACAAAACAAACTTCTTCAAAATATCTCAGTATATATCAGTACAGAATACCCTTTTCATGATGTTAAAAAAGGTTATTTCATTGGATTTGCCTTTTTCATCAAATGCATTTTCACCAGGTAAACATTGTTCATTAAACTTTCTGCCAATTAGTATTCATGTACATTGTCATTAATCAATGAAATTAAATAAGTGCATGTAATAATTTGTTTATTATTATTTTTTGTAATTTTTTTATTCCAAACTCCTTGTTTTCTGGCTTCCTTCCTTCCTTCCTTCCTTCCTCTCTCTCTCTCTCTCTCTCTAGATAATGGATGTATTAAATTATTAAAATGTGATACATGATCCACTGTATCGTTTATAATTTATTACATAAATATTTCCATTAATCAAATCTCTGACATATGGCACTCCCCCCACCCTCATCCTAAAAATATACATACTGGTATTTTATTTATTTTTGTCTGTGTTTCAGGTACATCTTTGAGAGTCTTGGATACCTGGTTTCATCCATAATCATCACCAGCATTCAGTTTCTGAAGAAAATCAATGAAAATGGAATCAAAAAGATGTAGGTTGGATTACAGCGATGCTACTCTTAAAGTTTGCATTATTTTTAATTATGTAGTGATCTATTTCTTAGGTGTACTCTTGGTGTGGTGTTGGACTTAAATGTTGGACTAAAAAGATCTGTTTATTATTAACTGTATTGATTTAAGAAATGATTTTCCTATAGTATTTTGTTTTGATCCCATCTTCAAATAAATAAATGAATGTAGGGCCAAATTTACGAAGCCTGTTTTTCTTAAATGCAGGTGTTTAAGCATAGTAAATGTATGTAGTGAGACACATAAATTTGACCCATAATGTTTAGGCCATATGTTAATCAAAAACATTGTAATATTTGCTTTAAAAAAACGTATTTTGTACTCCATTCATGAATACCATTTGTCTTGCTCTTGTACAAATAATGAATTAGTTCAATATTACAAGCTATGTTCTCTTCATTGGCAAGCACACTTTCTTAATATCAGGTCAGTGGCATAGCGTAGGCAGGGCCACTGGGGCAGTTGCCCTGGACGCAAAATTCTGGACTGGTGGAAGGGACTCAGCGAGTGCTAACGGTCCATTGGTTAGGGGGCACATTACTTGCCTTTCCCCGGGCACCTTGCCCCGGGCACTGGCAACCCACGCTACGCCACTGCATCAGGTTATTGTGAGCAGCACTAAATATGCATATTTCCATGCACATATATGCAAGAATGAACTGCATACAGAAATCTATATTTGGAAAGAGGGCATATGTTTTTCAGACTTTTCACTATTGTAAACTTTCAGTGCCGAATTTACAGCGTCTGTTTTACAATGGTTAAACACCTGCTTCTAAGAAACACAAGCTTTGTAAATTAGGCACTTACTGTTTTATATTTTCACCAGTTTACTGTTGTTCTGCAGGTGTCGTAACATTCTCGCTATCCAGCAGAATCTCACTAACATCACTTTGACTCGCGAAGCAGATCTCGACAGAGCCAGGCAGTTTTATGAACTCCTCTATTTAACTCCGGAGGTAGGTCGAGGGTTTTTTTTTACCTTCTTTTATTTTTCCCCACATGTCCATTCATTTTTGCAAACCCACGTGGTAAGGTATGACACGTGTGTTTACCTCCTATTGTTAAGTTTCAGATTTTTTCTATCTGAAAATTAAAATATATACTGAAACTATATACAGTCGACCTTCGATAACTCAAACTTCGATCTTTCAAAAATGTCGATCTCTCGAAGTGAAACGGCAGTCCCAGCCGAACTGCTGTACAAACTAGTAATAACAGACTTCGAACACTCAAACTTCGAACATTCGAAAAACTCTATCTCTCAAAGTAATATTTTGGTCTCACCATAAAAAATTAAGGGATATTGCACTTCCAAAACTCGAAGTTTTTGGAGTGACTGAGCCTTTTAACTGTACCGGTAATACTTTAAAGAAAAATTAATTGTCACCCTAGCCAAGCGTGAGTGCCCCGACTGGTCTTGGCTATCGATGATACACGCGATAATTACAGAATAATAGATCGCCGACTATGCGGAACGAAATGATCCTACATGCCTGCATTTGGTTGTCGGTGTTTGTACACGGCAGCGGGCCTCATTACACAAAGTACGGATAGTCTTGTAATCTTCAAAGAACTGTTGTAATAACAATTAACGCTGTTTGTTTTTTCTCTTAAACGAGTGAATCATGTCAAATTTGTTATTTGCTATTTAAGTGTGAATTCAAAATGATTCATTACTAGTCATTTAGTTATGTTAGAAACTGATACATTAGAAATCGAGCAATCTGGGGAAGGACCCGGCAACGGGGGGGATAGCCAGATCGGTTAATAGTCACGCTTTCTTGTCATCAAAGCAATATCTGGTGAAGGGCCCAGAAATGGGGGGATAGCCAGATTGGAGACAGAAAGAAAGGGTGTGAAGAGAAAATTAACGGTAAAAGACATCGAGACGTGTGTAATATGCATGTATTTTCAGATATATTTATACATTTATACAGGTAATACACCGGTGGATATACATACATACAAATGATTTTTGTGATTTACAATAATTTTGCTATTTATATTGTGTATTTTTTATTTGGTAAACAAACGTACTTAGTGCTAATCGACATCCAGTATTTTAATTTATTAATAAATACAATAAAAGTACATAGAGATGTACGTCAAATTGATCAGATTTATCTCGTTTCTGTTAATATTTACTTAGTTTTATCATATACACAGAAGGAATGTGCTAACATCTGTGTGTTGGGGACAGGGATGGAGCAGCAAAACCTGTCTTCCGATATCAACGAAATGATAATACTACAATGCAGTTTCACTTTGGGGTCTGCTGTACGAATTTCGAAAACTCGAACTCCCTGAAACTCGAACTATTTCGTCGTCCCCTTCAACTTCGAGTTAACGAAGTTCGACTGTATATGTATTTGCTAATAGTTAATGTGTTTTCATAGATGTATTATATGTGCAGACCTTACTGTTCAGTCTGCCTTGCAGGGATCTGACATGATCCATCATCAATTCTTGTTCCGGTGACCTATCACCTTGAACATTTATTCTGAATGTATTTGAGATGTAGAGCATTGGTATAATTTGACAACTCTATTATAAAAGACGACAAATAAATGACCAATTTAATTAAATCTTTATACACATGTTAATTTTACATGCAGTGTCTCTTTTGTTAATGTTATTTGTTTACCATTTCAGGATATTCTCAATACGATAGCGGAGAAGGGTGTCCAGTTCTCGTTTCTAGAGTACAGCCAGCTGTTACAGCTGTACCATCGCAGTCACACCGGGATCAGTGCAGAAAAGCAGAAAGAACACGTGGAGAGGCTTCGCCAAATCATTGACAAAGGAACAAAGAGCAAATAAAAAAATATATACACCTCAAAATATTCATATGGGTTATATGGAGAGTCAAGGGGTAAAGTGCAAGTGAATCTTAGGCCCCAATAGCAAACAGAGTGACTTGAAGAGGCTAAGTGACACCACTGACAAAGGAGAGATCGAGAACAAATGTTAGATTCTAAGATGCAGTGATGTTTTCTTCTTCAGATGAGTTCTCAAAACTGATCTGTTGACTCAATAAACCCTAGCATCTTGGAGGCTCCAGATAATTCAATGACATTTATTTATTCACAAAAATATATTTATTTATATTTAGCCTACTTCTAGTTGACATAAAAGATCAAGAATATTTCTTGAACCCTATAAAGAGAATACACTATAGAGGTTACACCAGATGAGGGTTTAACACACTGTTTATACATTTGTTGAAGAGGAATGGTCAAGATGGCTTGCCAACAGAAAGGTTTCACAATGGTTGACAAAACAGCCATGTTAACACTAGTACAGGTTTACCAGCAGGCAAGAATGGCAATCATTGTAGAGGTGACAAAGAACAGCACAGACTTGCTTACTTACAATTATAACTTCTTCATTCTTCTTCAGCGATCCCGGCCATGTTGGATGGGTAGTCCAGTATTGTGGACGAAGTCCGCCATCTGCCTTAGCGATGTCACTGGTTCCCACAGCTTCTCCCTCCGGTCCATGGCACTGGGCCAAGTTTGCTGTCGCAGGGTGTCAAAGGTGGGACAGGATTGGAGAATGTGAGCTGGCGTCTGTGAGAGATTTTCAGCCTGAAGAGATGCGAGAGGAACTGACAATGTCCGGTTCTCAGTCTGAAGATGGTGATCTGTTGTGCCCTGTCTAGCTGGTAGATGCCATTTCCTTCAGTTATAACAATACCCAGTAATTGCTAAAAAAGACAATGTTGTTTGTTTGTTTATTTGATGATCAAAGAGCGAAGATTTGTTATGCACTGACAAAAAGAGTAATTAAGACTTAATGGTTTAGCAGTAGGAAAGGGTAATGATCATTCTTGGGGTAGATAAAAAAAAAATTCTGTAAAAAAGATGTCTTTACTATAAGAACGAAGGAGAAAAAATTAAGTTGCCGCTACATGACTGGAACTGGAAGCAGAAAACCAACTGGAAGATTTAAGCCATTTCACTGGCTGTTGGGAACTTCTAACTAGTCTACTGAAGTTCCAGTGGTGAGAGGTCAAGTGAAGTATTTACGAAAAGAGAAAACGATCCAATATGGTTTTTTACAAGGAGTACAATGATCAATGAAGACGATCATCTGGGGGAACAGTGTGTTGATGATTCTGTGTCATCTAAAGTGGATTGTGGTGAATTTCATTAGTTAGTTTCTCTGTAAACATAATACAAATGAGGAATACAGTTGTGTTCAAGAAACTGCCATAATTGTGGTTATATTCATGAGTGTCATGGGTAGCCCACTGTACAATATTGGTGAGGTGAATACACTGATGGAAAGAAATAAGGGAACACATATAGTCAGTGTTTCTGTCAGACATTTTTGGGTATGGCGCTATGGAATTGAATGCAACCACAGTCAACAGGAGGTATGGGGGGACTCCCATCCAGAAAGCAGATGGGTTTAATTTAGGGTTAGGATTAAGAAAAACATACAATAATGATAAGAATAATTATTTTTGTCAAAAGTTTAACTTAAAATAATAAAATCTGGCAAAAATGTGTGTGTGGCGCCATACCGGTTTTACCCTATGGCAGAAACCATGATAGTAACAGGTAGTATTGACTGCAACCGAAAGCCTCATCCACAGTATCAGGAAGTTAACTGTGTTATGGCAGTCAATCACACAATACTATTCAGTCCCACGTTACAGCTCTATTTTATACAGGCATATCTGGTCAGGTCATAGGGCTTAATGTGCACATTCATAGCAAGCTGTTGTAGTGAACGCCTGTCATGGGCACAGGTGTCGACTTGCGACGGCTCCTCAGTCCAGAACAGGAAAGGCATATCTACTCTAGCAAGGAACATTATAGTTTCAAAATCTTGAAAATTGATTAGCAAATACTATTCAATGTTTCAAAATTATGTACTGATTTCCTAAACTTGCGTAGCAAATCGTAATGTGATTACCGAGTGATATGTTCTCTGTGTTCCTTTATTTGTTTTCCATCAGTCGGGAAACATTTTGTTTTTAAAATCTTGATTAGCGATAAGGGGCGGGACATAGCCCATTGGGAAAGCACTTGCTCCATGCACGGTCGGTCTGGGATCGATCCCCGTCAGTGAGCCCATAGGGCTATTTTTCGTTCCAGCCAGTGCACCACGACTGGTACATCAAAGACTGTGGTATGTACTATCCTGTGTGGGATGGTGCATATAAAAGATCCCTGTCCGTATACTTGATCTTATTGCTATTGATTTCCTTCATAAGGATAAATGTTTCATGATAATCATGGTCGGAGAGATGGGGGTGCCGGTCGATGGATGAGATTGCAGCTGACAGACGTATTGTAACATGTTTTATTTTATACTGTCAGATTTTCATAAAAATCTTGTAACATTTTATTCAGAGTAACTAACTCAAATTATAAACTCGTATATAATGTTCATTTCTTTGTTTCTTTCTTGGATATTCTCTCTTGTTAGTATCAGATTACAAATACTAGTATATGAATGTTATCAAGGTACATGTGCAGGAATTTTAGCAGGGGTTGGGGGTCTACACTAGCAAGTGTAATTTATAGGTGGGTCGAGACATACTTCCCCAGAAAATATATTGGAAAAGAAAGAAAATTTGGTTGAGCGGGGGGGGGGGGGGGGGGGGGGGGGGGGGGGGGATTCGACCCCCAAAACTCACCCGCACACACGCCAGTTATATCATTATTTTATATATTTGTAGACCTATTATGGGGAGGGTCTAATAAGTTGGGATTTTTTTTCTCCAAATATGTTTTTTTTTTTTTAAAGCAGTAAAATATGCTTCATTCAGCAGTGGGAATTGGGATCAGGCAATAAAATGTTAAAAGTTTTGTTTGTTTGTTTAACAACACCACTAGAACACATTCATTTATTCATCATCGGCTATTGGCAGTGGGGGGATCAACTGAGTAGTTAATAGTCTAAAACTCCTTAAACGGTTAAAAAGAGAAATTTCTTTAAGTTTTTATAATTTTTTCTGGATTTTTGCCCTCCGCTAGCTACGGCCCTGCACAGACGCGCGCGCACACACACACACCGGTTTTTTTGTTTGTTGTTGGGTTGTTTTTTGGGGAGTGGCATTTTTGGTCTACATCGGTGTTGACAGACTGACACTTCCACCATGAAGACTGAACAATAAAACTAGAAAATATATATTTGTTTAATCGTCTCTTGAAGTAAATCTTTGCACTGTGTCCCTACTATAGATTTCGGAAATATGAAGCGTATCACAATATCATAAAAAGCTACGGTATCCGGTGTGGCCTCGTCTCAGGAAAGAAAGAAATTAGAATATTTGAAACACTTGTAGAAGCACTTGGAACTCGCCGTCTATGTGCTGTGTAATGTATTTTTGCAGGATGAATATAGTTCAGTTGTGAGAACTTGTTTGGGGTGTGAGAGGTCGTGAGATCGAGCCTTCCCAAGAATCTAGTTATTTTGTGTATGCAATGACAACGAGTCGTATTTCTTGTTTGTATTTATCCATGTGTACTCGTTAAAGAGAGAGAGAGAGAGAGAGAGAGAGAGAGAGAGAGAGAGAGAGATGAGAAGACTGGTTATTTTTCATTTAGATGTTACTCTGTCATACACATCGGTGGCGGATCCAGAAAATCCATTTGGGGAAGGGCAATGAGATGTGGCCTGCCCCCCACCCACCCCCTCAGATCCGCCACGGCACATGCAGACGTGTGCGCATTTAGACTCGAGGATTAATTAGGTTGTTTTGTTTAACGACACTATCACATATTTGATAATTATGACATATAGTCATAGAGGACACCGGTATCGTTTTTTTCTTTAGCAGCAAGTGATACTTATATTCACTTTCCCACAGACGAGACAGCAAATACTATGACCTTTGATATACCAGTCATGGGTCACTGCTTGGGATGGAGGGGGGGGGGGGGGGGGGGGGGGGGGGGGCAGTCGGAGAATGGGTTCACCAACTGAGTCGGATGGAACATTCGTAGTGACGACTATATCGGTAGTAAGCCTTTTGAAGGGGCGAGGGCAATCATGGAAATGGGATGGATACATTATGCGTATTTAGTTCATGTGCAGATCCTGGATGAGTGTGTTGGGAGGGGGGGAGGGGGGGTGCATCCCGAATTCCATGCCCAGAAAAAATCTAATGTTTATCAGAAGAATACATTGAATTTGATTTAGTAAGGGACGTAATATTTTGGAAGAAGATATCCATGCATATAATGCATATTCTTTTGAATACTGTAGGTGCCCTTTATGACAATTCACTTTTTCTAGAAAAATCTGGCAACCGTCTCTCCAAGGGGCGGGACGTAGTCCAGTGGTAAATGCTCGCTTGATGCGCAGTCGGTCTGGGGTCGAGCCCCGTCGGTGGGCCCATTGAGCTATTTCTCGCTCCAGCCAATGCACCACGACTGGTATATCAAAAGCCGTGGCATGTGTTATCCTGTCTGGAATAATGCATGTAAAAGATCCCTTGCTGCTAATCAAAAAGAGTAGCCCATGATTTGGCGACAGCGGCTTTCCTCTCTCAATAACCATATGTCCGACGCCATATAACAATAAATAAAATGTGTTCAGTGCGTCGTTAAATAAAACATTTCCTTCTTTCCTTCCGTCTCTGCAAGCGGGTGGGGAGCCTTGGCCAGTGGTAAAACACTCGTCTCATACGCGGACGGTCTAGGATCGGTCCCTGTCATTAGGCTATTTCTCATTTCAGCCAGTGCACCACGACTGGTATATCAAAGACCGTAGTACGCTATTCTGTCTGTGGAATGGTGCTTATAAGATATTCCTTGCTACTACATTATGTCTGATCGTATCATGAGCAACTGTGCAACATAACATTATTTTGACTGTAAAGGAAATGAACCAACATGTACAAGTTTAGCAATATCATGGAATTTGTGTGGATTTTCTAAAGCAAGTTTGTAGAAGAAACACCCCCTGCTCAAGCAAATATTTATCTTTTTTTTCAATGTATTTTCCGTGGGAGCATGACTCGACCCCCTATAAACTTATCTTGCCACAGTCTAGGCCCCTTTCATACTACTTGCTAAAATTCTTCCGTCCCAGCAATTGCTGTGTCACTGTCACCCCTTCCGTGCCCTAAGTATAGTTTTAAAAACCCATGTCCATCGATGGATATGGGTATCCTCAGGATAGGCTATGGATTTTGAACATTGAGTAGCATACAAGGGCAAAAAGGAAAGAAGAAGAAAAAAAACCCATTTCGGTGATGGGTAACTGAAAAAAAAATGCCTATGTTGGGAAAAGACGCATTTTTCTCAACTTTTCTCGTAGTTTTAGAACTGTTATACATTAATACTACAGATTCACAGACTACAAGACAATGCCATTGTCCAACTGATACCGGGATGTCTAGCACTGCCGTCGTGAGAACCGCGGTGTAAATAAAATTAAAATAAACAAATTATGTTTAAAGAATGGCATAAACGCAGACCTTTGTTTTATCAAAAGATTTTTCGAAATTTGATTTTGTTTTTGTTTGACACAAAGAAAACATTGTTCGCGTTAGAATTCTCATTTTTACATGTGCCGAACGGAAATTGTCTGCTCCGATTCAACGACCTTGACCCCTATACATCCACATCTGCTTCACCGAGGAAGTAGGGTTACGTTTGCGTGCACCAAATCTTACACTACAGACCCGACTCCTTGATTAAGTGTCCAATGTTCTGATGTGATCTGCAACGACCTTTACTGAACTGTTTCGTGGATCGTTTTTCTTACTAGAACGTTTTATATAATCTGAAATAGCCAGTAGCCTACATAATGGGATTTCAAAGCGTTCGCTAATAGTATAATGCAAATAATCCTTAAAGGGTCTGTCTTGAGTTTGTAGCCATTATAAAATGTGTCCGACTAGCGGAGTGTTTTGGGCAACTAAAATTACGTATTAAATACATTGTCCTGTGTTTAATACCATTATCAAAGAAAGAAATGTTTTATTTAACGACGCACTCAACACATTTTTATTTACGGTTATATGGCGTCAGACATATGGTTAAGGACCACACAGATTTTTGAGAGGAAACCCGCTGTCGCCCCTACATGGGCTACTCTTTCCGATTAGCAGCAAGGGATCTTTTATTTGCACTTCCCACAGGCAGGATAGCACAAACCATGGCCTTTGTTGAACCAGTTATGGATCACTGGTCGGTGCAAGTGGTTTACACCTACCCATTGAGCCTTGCGGAGCACTCACTCGGGGTTTGGAGCCGAATACCATTATCAAGTTTATTTCTGGTCGTGTGCTAATGTTTGTAGCAGTCATTTTTCATTTTACTTCGTAATATGATAATAAATGTGGGTTTTGTTTCGTATGTATGAAATTATTGGGAGGTAAACTCCGGTTTGGGCTAGTACAACAAACACCTTGTTTATACACACTGATATTCCAAGAAAAATGTGTTTGATATGTGATGATGTTCGTTGTCATCCAAAAAACAAGAGAAGGCTTTTCAGAAATACCTTACAATGAAGAAATCCCTCGTCTCAATTAACAACATAATATTAATTTTAGTTTGTTTTATTTCATTTCATTTCATTTTATTACAAATCGGTTGGTGAGAACATCATGTTGTTTTTGGTAAGGGGCCGTTCAAATATTACGTAACGCTATTTTTGTCAAAATTAGACACCCACCCACCCCCTTGTATCGCCCCGTAACGCTAGACCATACACCCCACAAAATATTACGTAACGCTCGGAAATACCTCCTCTCCCAACACACAGACAAAGCAACGTAGCAATGTTTATCTATACCCATGTGTACTACGATGACGTATTGCGGGTTTTCACTTGCGCCATTTTAAAAAATCTGGTGTATTAAAGCATTTATAATTGTTTTGGGTTTACATTTACCTCTAAAAACCTACATTATATATTGTTGTCATGGCATGGCACGTTTAAGAGAAAACAAAATTGTGTTACGTAGCACTGTTCAATACACCCCCACCCCTTGTAACGCCACATAACGCTTGGACATACCCCCCCCCCCCCCACCCCTAAGCGTTACGTAATATTTGAATGGCCCCTAACACATACTAATAACATAAATGCGTGTGGTAACAATTTAAAGAAATACGACTGGCTGCACCTAGGTGATGATCAGCTGGCCAATGCTATACCTTCCAAAGGAATAAGCAGGATCGAAATGGATTGCTCTGTGACGTACAAGTTAACATGAAATTGTTTGTTTTTGACCTTTGGCGCACAAGTGCTAGAACCGTAAATAGATTTTAGTTGGAAAATATGTTTACTTTTATTTCAAACATAGTTTCTTTGAGGATATATAAGAAATAGAATACTACATTCTTGTCTGTTAGATACCATTTATCTTACAACTCGTTGTTTAAAAAGGTACCTATCTCGCATTCGTTCGATAAGATCTACGTTTTAAAACAACTCGTAAAATAAATAGAGGATACTCCCCTCGTGTCTTGTGATATCATAATTTATCAGCACGAGTTGATAAAAGTATGAAATCGGAGGCTTGCCGAGGATTTTTATACTTTTATCAACGAGTGCTGATAAATTATGATATCACAAGACACGAGGGGGTATTCTTTTTATTATCCATTAGGTCAGTATTTTTTTATTATTCGTTTTACGAACCCGCCGACGTAAGTTTTGCTCAAATAAAAATTTAAAAAGTCGTATTTTAAACTTGTATTAATGGGGTTTTTTCCCGCCGACTTCCACAAATAGCTCTAAAGAAAAAAAAAGTTACCATTCTAGTCTATTGTGACGCATTTCGTAAGGTAACAGTGAGAAATAACACTTATTTCGTCAATAAATATACCGTTGTAGATACGAATTGTTAATTCGTCTTCGGTCGCTCTCTTTCGGTCCGATTCGCTATTTCGCTCTGATTTCTATGCACCGCGCGGTTGCGCACAGAGATGCCTTGTCAATCTTATTTTGTTACAAAGAATTCACATCTATCAAAGTAGCCATATTAAAAAAAAAATCACCCCTACTGACCCCAAACAGGGTCCCCCCCCCCCCCCTTCCTCCTACCTTTGTGCACAAAAGTTCTTGTTCGTAAACCTAAAAATTAAAAAAGACTGGCCTTATCATACTTTTCATTTGCGACAATTGTAAACAATGTCAGTAATGTGGGTTGAATGTCACTATATTTGGCAGAGGTAGACTCGTTAATTAGCAGAACGACAGTGGCGTGACGTCAGTAATGATAGGTTTAGCGCTGAAACATACACTGTGACGTAACAAAATAATGCCATATGTTTAAAATTAGACCAATCAAGATTATAGGAAGCGATATCTCCTAGGAGAATATCGCCTACAAAAGCCTTTAATGGATGATAAATGGTATCTAACGGACACTCATGTAGTATTCTCTATTTTATTTTATATTTATATTTATTATATATTTATTTATTTTTGTAAACAATAAGAAACAAGAAAAAAAAGTGTTGTTGTTCTCATTTCGACCATGCTATATGGCTTATCTTTACTTCAAGTGTGTCCGAGTAGCAACCGTCGCCATCTTTTGAGCGTGAACATAGTAATCAATGGCGGGTGCTGGTGAATGAACTGCTAGCTCGTCAGACGCAATGGAAACAGTATGTTTTGTTTTTTTAATTCGTAGTTCCTTCCACTTAGTATGAACACGGTTTCGGGGAAAGGTTATAGGCAAATAAGTTCATCCAGAGCAGAAAAATCAAAAGCAACAAACTGCTAAATTTCCTAACGTTAATACATTGTCAATTTATAACAAAGAATTTGTGTGGTGGTTACATGGAGACATATCACGATTATGCCCCTTGATGACGCACGTACACGTGTGTTCCATTTTACGTACGTCTACGGCCATATTTACGACAATACCGCATGGTCCGTATGCTATGAGAATGTTACAAAACTAATTAAAACCGGCGACAAAGACCAATGTCGTAAAGTTAAAATCATCGAGATAGCGGGCCATGTGGTGTGATAATAATGGTATTCCACGTAGTTTCCCCCAAAGCATGACGTCACAACTGTCACTTAAGTGATACCCTACAAAACATGCCAACTTCTTTTATCTTGCTTTTATTATTTTCTAGCTGCTAGAAAAAGGAGTGGAAATCCCGGACACAGTAATAAGACAGTGAGTGTATGTTGGAGATAATAAATATATGATAGATATTCTTTATTTCCTCAGTAAAATGAATACTGAAATAGTTTGCAAAGATAATAGGTACAGTAATAATACAGTATCATAATAAATAATAATATACATTTTAATAATAATTGTATTTCTTTTAAAGGAGAACATCCTATTTTCGTGCTGCAAATGGCTAACCGTTAACATATTTTCCTACACGTTGATTAGATTGGCCACACCCAGGCATTCCTGCTGCGGAAAAACATCGGAATAAATCTTTGTCTGACAATAACTTAACAAATAATACCACATCCTATAAGTCGCATATCATATTAAACAAAATGCCTCTTCCTTTCATATTTAATTGACATGTCATGAAAATATGTTTGATCGTACCATGAGCAACTGTGCCACATATACATTATTTTGACTGTAAAGGAAAGGAACCAACATGTATAAGTTTAGCAATATCATGAAATTTGTGTGGATTTTCTAAAGCAAATTTCTAAAAGAAACACCCACTGCTCAAGCAAATTTTTCTCTTTTTTTTCAATATATTTTCCGGGGAAGCATGACTCGACCCCCTGTAAACTTCACTTGCCACAATCTAGACCCCTTCTATACTAAAATTCCCCTACACGCGCCAGTTTGCCTACCAGTTGAAAAGGCGAATTGGTTGGTGGCTGTGGTGGTTAACAGAAGCAATGCAGCATCTTCGACATTTGAATGATGGTATAGTGAATATGATAAAAGGTAGACAGTTGTTAAGTGACCGTGTTATATTAGCGTAACACATTGGTATTGATTCATATTCATCAGAAGCAATACTCTTCTGTCAGTCCAACTTCGATGAACCCTCAGGGTTTTTCCTTGTGCCCCGCGACAGGCACATTACGCTGTGTGGTATGTGTGTTTCTGTCTGTGGACAAGTGCTTATTAATAAACCCCTGTTAATGGAAAAAAGTTAACGGGTTTTCTCTGAAGACTGTCAGAATTGCCAAATATTTTACTTTCAATAGCCAATGATTATTATTCAGTATTCAAAGAAACTTTAACTTTTTAACCGCCCGTGCTTATATAGAGAATAATACATGAGCGGCCGTTAGATACCATTTATTTCACAACTAGTTGTTTTAAAATGTATCTAACGAGCGAAAGCAAGTTTGATACGTTTTTAAATAACGAGTTGTGAGATAAATGGTATCTAACGGATATGAATGTATTATTCTATTTCTTACATATTCTCAAAAAACACCCCAAACCCCCAGCTTATAAGCAAATTGTAACATATTTTTCAACTAAAAGTTATTTACAGCCGTTGCACTTGTATCTGACTTACGCGTCACAGACACATGGTTGCCAGGTTAACTATCCGTCACGGTGTACTCGATTTGCACCGTGCTGGGTTTTTTTGTTTTGTTGGATGTATGGCATTGGTGACCTGGTCATCACCTAGGAGCAGCCAGTCGTATGTTTTGAAATTGTTAACACACCTACGTGTGAAAACAACTATATGCTATCACAAATAATACATGGTGTTTTCACCAACGGGTGTGTAAGAAAAAACGTTTAGATTCTAGACGATAACCATGACTATAAAGTATCAGACTCTTATTAGAATCTTAAGTTCAGAGTCTAAGCCAGCTACATATTCTGCTAGAAGTGTAATCTGTTTTGGCGGAGAGTTCCTAACATTTTCAGATTCGTGTGAGTATCCCGGACACGGATGACACTAGTGTATTAATCCACGTAAGATGTCCACACATTTACAACTGAGCGGGAGACCACCCGAATTGTTCTTTGAGGGGGATTAACACACGCCGACCACAATGACTTTTTCTGCGTTTAATTTTCCTTAGCATTTCGGTAGTAAACTGTCGAGACAACCACCATCCCTTGAACGTAAATGTCCATAAGATACATGCGAGACTACAAATTGGATATTGATTGGTTGATTTAGCTGGTTAGTGATTAAAAAAATAACAACAAAAACAACCATTTTAAACCATATTTTTAATGTTTTTAAGTCCAAAACTAAACGTTAAAAGCCGTTGGTCTTTTCGTGATGGTGCTTTAAAAACACATTTTTGTTGTTGTTTTGGTCGTTCTGTTGTTTTTAACAACAAAAAAAAGAGAGAAATATTATAGAGCACTAAATGCTATTTTTGATTCTTTGTACAGTCGTCAAAAGAACTATAATCATTGCCACCACAGCAACAAAGATCATTATCTTTTATTATGTACTAAATGCAGACAACAAAACCACAGCTTGTAGCAATAGAAACTGCAGTTGCCAACTGTTAGTTATGTTGCCTTTTCAAAGAGTATTCTAGTTCAGCTGGAATAACTTCGTTTCCATGCAGATTTCTTCATAAGCTTAAAGACATCCGATAGTGTATGCTAAATAAATGTGCTCTAGGGGTGTCGTTAAATAAAACAAACTTTAACTTTAAACTTTTTTTTGGAAAAGTTTTAATGAAATCTATCCTGCTAATTTCGGCAGCGCGTTCTGCCATAGCATTAGTTAACTTTGAACGACAAAACGGTTATATTATAAAGTGTAATTTTGTACAAACCAGAGTCAAATGAACGTTTAGTCAAGATCGTGACTGCTCCCACAAATAGCTGTCAGATACGTCGTCTATAGGAGGAATGCCACTTCGTAGGACAAGGTAGTTGTTTTTAAAATATCTCATTTTGACTGTATCGATTGGAAATAAATGATTTCAATCTTAATAATTTTGTTGTGCTGACTTATGACGATCCTTACAAGTATGTCATCCTATCTTTGAAATATTTACGTGTCGGGTTATTTTATTTAATGTTATGTCGGCCTCACTCGGTATGTATTTATTGCGATATAGCACGATATTGTAAGACATGATTGGGTATCCTTTACCAATCGCATCGCAGGTCTTGAATTTGGAAAATATAGAGGGCAAGGTCATTTGGCTTAAACTGATGGAGATTGTTTGAGTACATTATGGCAAGAAGACCGGCCTCGGTGGCGCAGTGGTTAAGCCATCGGACTGCAGGCTGGTAGGTACAGGGTTCGCAGCCCGGTACCGTCTCCAACCCAGAACGAGTTCTTAAGGGCTCAATGGGTAGGTGTAAGGCCACTACACCATTTTCTCTCTCATTAACCACTAACCAACTAACAACTAATCCACTGTCCTGGACAGACAGCCCAGATAGCTGAAGTATGTGCCCAGGAGAGCGTGCTTGAACCTTAATTGGATCTAAGCACGAAAATAGGTTGAGATGAAATATGGCAAGAAGACATGGCAACAAAGCAAACTTCAATAAGCGTCTTGATATAACACAACAGCACCCATTGAAATTAAAGAAGTGTGAATTTACAGGAGTTGCGTTTGAGTATGAAGACTAATTACTAGCATGCAAAATAAGGCACGGACATTGTTGCTGATAGACTCTGCTTCATTTTCAGGGCACTGGAGCATAATTATGACTAGGTCACTGTGGCTATTTGCCATATGGCCACTGTTAAACCCTGACACAGTGTGGTGAAAACTGCGATATCATTATAAACGACGCCATCTCATCCTGTGGTATCTTGTCGGGTCGTAGAGTTTTGAAAAGTTCGAAGGTTTTTTTTCCAGTCTTGTCGTATCGTAGCGTAAGTGATTACACCGTGTGATAGACCAATCGTGTCGTATCTCAGCCGATCAAGTCGTATGTTGCGCAGTCGCACCATATGTGATCAAATCATAATAAATCGTGTCATATCAGTCCCAGAAGGTGTTGTTGATACCCCAGCTCCGCCATTCTCGTTGTCTCGTCGCCAAAAATGTCCACACACACACACACACACACACACACACACACACACACACACACACACACACACATACATACACACACACACACACACACACACACACACACACACAAAAACAAACACGCAAACACACACACAATACACACTGACCTTTAAAAAAACAAATCCTTGTAAAAATTATACGAAATAATATCGTGTGCGGGGATTTTCTCTGAGACCCTATGCGTAATACCACCTGAGATTATTAAAGATACGCCGCGATATCTTTTATATCGCAGAAAATACGCACCGTTTACTGTTCAGGTTGCATTGTAAGAAAGAAGAAAGTTCCATGTCAAAATTGAAAATTCATATAAATAATACTATAAATAAATACACCTTTATTTGTTATACAGTTGTTAAGCAGTATAAAACCAGAGGTTAAAACATAGGAAGGAAGGAAATGTTTTATTTAACGACGCATCAACACATTTTATTTACGGTTATATGACGTCAGACATATGGTTAAGGACCACGCAGATATAGAGAGGGGAGACCCGCTGTCGCCACTTCATGGGCTACTCTTTTCGATTAACAGCAAGAGATCTTTTATATGCACCATCCCACAGACAGGATTTTAAGTACGGTTATATGTCTTCAGACAGGATTTTAATTACGGTTATATGTCATCGGACATGTGGTTAAGGACCACACAGATAATGCCAGGAAACACACTTCCGCCATACTATGAGCTACTATTTTTGATTAGCAGAAAGAGATCTTTTATATGCACCATCCCACAGACAGGATAGTGCATACCACGGCCGTTGTTACACCAGTTGTGGAGCAATGGCTGGAACGAGAAATAGCCCAATGGGGCCACTGGGATCGATCCTAGGGCGATCGCGCATCAAGCGAGCGCTTTTACTACTGGGCTACGTCCCGCCCCCAGAGGTTAAAAGTATACCCCAGAAAATGGAACTGAGATTTTCAGCAAAAATGAGAGTTGCTAATAAAACCATAACATTTCTTAAATGTTATTTGCTTGCAGGTAGATTAATATTATGTGAGGTACCACACGTTTTTTTGGAGTTCTGTCTGGGTGAAGTGATACGCTGCTTAATATCAGTTTTATTCGTAAACGTTAACAGTATCAGCAATAGGAATTGATTTGGTACAATGGAACCTACAAAATTATACAGGTTCAAAATCTACACACGGTGCTGATGAAACATCGTAGTGTTTTGTTGAGTCTGCTTTGGCAGACGACCACGTGGTAGACAACACAGCTTTTAAATTATTTTTACCCTTTCCGCAGTCTACCTTAATTTAAACAAAGCTCGTTGGGTGGTAGCGTACAGCAACCACTGTGCAGCAATAAGACGTACCTGATACCGTAACAAACACATTGTCCCAGTTCACCCTTGAAGAAACAATACCTGTTGCAGATACATAAACAGGTATCTTGTGTTGCAGGAGGTGTTCAGCTGTAAGTCATACATGTGCATTGCATGATGCAAAGCGTTAAAGATTCATCCTCGTGTTTATTTTTTATATATATAACATTTACAACAGGCGCGTGTGTTGAATATTATTGCAGGGGAGGGGGTCTAGACTATGACAAGTGAAGCTTCTAGAGGGGTTCGTGTCATGTTTCCACGTTGCCCGAGTACCCTGCCGTTCGAGAGCTAGATGGACATTTGGATAATCATTACCGTCGAAATGTCCGTCTAGGTCTCGGAGTCTTAACGGCAGAGTACTCGGGCTAGTTTCCACGGAAAATATATTGAAAAAAAAAAAAAAAAAAAAAAATTCGCTTTGAGTCATGAAACACACGCATATTCTAGTGTTTTCTTCCCGTGACCCGTTAGGTGCCATTCTTAGATTTTTTAAAACTCTTATTTAACAAACTAGGACACATTCAAATGCACTTTAGTGAAATCGACACTTCGTTGCAATACGCTACCGCGAAATAGTCAGATCGCGATTCCACGGCATCCGCAGAGATATGTAGGCTACATCAGCGCACATTTTACGAACTTGAAAAGACGCAAATTCCATTTGTCCGTAAATTGTATACGTACACGTAATCCACAATGCGTGGAGTGATAGGATACGCACAAGCGTACAGAGGACGCATAAATGGAATCTACTCAATCCATTAGCAAAGACAGTATTGATACGGATTACGCATTACGCATTACGTATACGTATACGGAATACGGACAAATGGAATGTGCGCCTAATAAAACATTAAAAACAAAACAAATTGTGTTGACCTTTGCGGACTGCTCAATCTGATTAAAATCAGCTCCACTGATTAATAACTATTAGAGCTGATTACAATCAGATTGCGGACCTTGACGCAAATGATCACTGGTAACAGATCAGACAGACTGAGACGGACAAGTAGATAGACCGATACTCATACAGATTCAGAGACTGAGACGGACAAGTAGATAGACCGATACTCATACAGATTCAGAGACTGAGACGGAGAGATAGAACGACATGTTAATTAATAAATACAGACATACAGAACGGATATAGACCGAGACTAACCCAGAATGGAACAGACAGAGCGAGACTGAAATAAACCGAGTTAAAGTTTGTTTTGTTTAACGACTCCACTAAAGCACATTGATTTGGCGATTGGATGTCAAATATTTGATAATTTTAATGTATAGTCTTAGAAAGAAAACCCGCTAAATTGTTTCATTAGTAGCAAGGGGTCTTTTATATACACTTTCCCACAGAGAGGGTAGCACATATACCACGGCCTTTGATATACGAGTTGTGGTGCGTTAGCTGGAACGATAAATAGCCCAATGGGCCCACCGACGGATTTTGAACCTAGACCGACTGTATATCAGCCGAGCGCTTTACTATTGAGCTACGTTCATCCGTTAACCAAGTGAGATGGACGGAAAGACGACACACGGAAAATGACAGAGAGAGAGAGAGAGAGAGAGAGAGAGAGAGAGAGAGAGAGAGAGAGAGAGAGAGAGAGAGAGAGAGTGCGTGTGTGCGCGTGTGTGTGTGTTCCACTAACACACTAAAACTATTGTTACTTTAAATGTTGCCGCCGACTGATCATTGTTTATATTCGTCGATGCTCTGTGGTTAGACTAATTCGTGTTTATTGATATAGCTGGATTTGCTGTTCCAGTTAACAAACCGAAAGGTCAAGCTGACCCCAAAAACATCCCTGCTGCAGATGTTTCAGTATCAAGTCGGAAACCACCACGGCTGTATTTATACGAGTGTTAGAAAGACGAAACCAGATAGCAGCAACAGGTGACAGACAGACTACAAGAACAAAACCAGTCTACAAAGGCTGCCAACTGCATTCGTATACTTTGGTTTGACCTTGTTTCGGTACACTCAATGACTTGCAGGTACTGAACACCTTCCTGGCTAACTACTGGAAGAGATTCGGTTAGGTTCGACCGGCTATCAGCTTGAAGGCTGGTAGGTACTGAGTTTGCATCCCGGTACTGGCTTCCACTCAGATTGAGTTTTAATCGCTTTGGCGGATTCGGGGGGTGTGGGGGGCGGGGGGGGGGGGGGGGGGGGGGGGGGGGGGGGGGGGGGGGGGGGAGAGGGGCGTCACAGAGGTCCCGTGACTGACCTCCTCTCGTTTGAAGTGCCCTTTTAAAGCACTTTTTTAATATTCATCATCTATAATATACAGAATTAAACTGCTCGGAAAAAACGTTTCTGAGAAACCACACTGGGAAGGGGCACTACATTGTCTACGAGTCTGTTAATTCCCGCGTTTACACGTGCTATGAAGTGGACAGGCAATTATATATTGCACCTAAGAATGTCGGACGTATTTCTTTTAAAGTTTATCTTAAAGCTGAATACAAAAACAATAACAATAACAAACAAACAAACAAAACAAAAACCAGAAGAAGAAGGCGTCCAATGCTTTGATCTTTATTGCTAATCAAGTCCGAGGAAACGTTTACAGTCAATGATTACTGGGAATGGCGGAATAACACTTCTGTGTACGTCACGTCAGTAGAGGTTTGTTGTTGTTTATTGCGGTGAAAAGTTCAGTTTACCTTTGAAAAAGCAAGTCAATCAGTCTACGTGTGCGTCAATTGGCAACGATTCTCCAAACATCTCTTGTGTTTGTAAATGAAGCGACGACGAGCACTACTAAAACTCGGAGACAGGTTCTCTTATCAGACGGAGGAAATTACAAACTCATTAGCTTGATTTGTCTGTGAGGTTTACCAACTCTCGACCCCGATGTGGCCTTCCTGGTACAGACTGACGTCAGAGGCGGATCTCAGACCTTGACACTGGGGCAACGACCACTTTTTTGGGCCAAAGACATTATCACATAATGGTTACACTTTGGAGGGAAGGGGAGGGAGCGTACTATGACTGAATTTGATTGTAATAAGTGTCATGTTTAGCCCAAAGATAATTGTTGATGCAGGGAGTGGTCTATGACCAAAACCTATTACACACACACACACACATATATATATATATATATATATATATATATATATAATAATAATAATAATAATAAAAGTGGGAGGGGGTTACAGTTTATTATCTGTTTGGTATCAAAACTAATTAAAGCAAATCTTCAAATTCGGGCGAAAAAGTTTGTTTTGTTTAACAACAGCACTAGAGCACATTGATTTAGTAATCATCGGCTATTGGATGTCAAACATTTGGTAATTTGGACATATAGTCTTAGAGAGGAAATTCGCTACATTTTTCCATTAGTAGCAAGACATTTTTATATGCACCATCCCACACAGGATAGCACATACCACGGTCTTTGATATACCAGTCGTGGTGCACTGGCTGGAACGCAAAATAGCGCAATGGGCTCACCGACGGGGATCGATCCCAAGGCAAAAAAGAGAGAGATATTCGGGCAAAATAAGCTTGCCTGAAACCTGTTTCACTGTGTATTTCCATCATTTGGCCACAGACCACACTTAATTTCGCTATATGTTTCTATATAGTCTTAGTGACTATAACATTTTTATTAGTATCAGCAGGCCTGTGGATTTTTTTTTTTTTGTATGTACCTTTGCCTGCCTGGGGGACAAATACCCTGAAAAGAACAACCCTGTTGTCCAGCTCTTTCTCCCAGCATATTGGTTTAAACAAACTCACCCTCTAAACCTGGCCGGAGTACACCCATTTTACACAAAAAGCACTACTTTTGCATGGGCCGGAATTACCACAAACAAACACATGTTTACAAACTACATGCTCTCCCCTGTCACTTCAGTCAAATAGTTGCCACTTCATAGCTGTCTGCCATGAAATAATCACAGTCAAACGGCAGACTATTTGCGCGGATAACAATTTCCGGAAGATAACTGTAATCTGAGGCCATTCTACAATATTAACTGTAATCCATGTAATGGTTCTTTCGCAACCCTATATAGCTGTTTGGCATACCCCACCACCCTACAAAAGTGGAAGCCCGTACGCATATAGGCCTAAATGTGGTCAAACCCTCCAATGGTCTGCTGTGAATCGAAGGTCATCTACCTACCAGACGTTTAGTAAAATGTTGCTGGAGTCTGGGTCAGTTTGGGGAAGTAATGCTAGATCATGGTCTAACTGAGTATACATTAAAGGGACATACCCTAGTTTCAACCCGTGGAAAATGCACACTAAGTTTAGTTAATCTACAAACCTGTAACACTTTTGGATAAAGTTAAAATTGAGTGAAATATGAGTCTTTGACTTTGAAATGGTGAAATACCCTCTAAAAGTGTTACTTCTTAGACGCACTTGCGTTTTTAAAAATATGAGAAATGCATTTTGTGATATTAAAAACACCAGAGTGACCAAAAACACTTCGAATGTACGGAAATTGATAATCTAAGCAATAAAATCTAAGTAAAGTATGATTTAAGTTATCAAAAACGGTTATAATATGGAAAATATGCGTTAGTGTTTAAAAACTAGGGTATGTCCCTTTAAAATATAGTGTACTGTATTTCCAGCGTATTGCCCTTGGCATAGGCTTCGGAAGTTGTAAGAAACTGAAGGCGGGGTGATATATTAATTGACCTTTCAACTGGAGGATGCATAATCTTCAGTTAGGAGCAGTGCCCCCCGCCCCTGTCCCCTTAACATGCCACATCCGATGCCTATGTCCAGTTTCTTCTTGTAGCATTTAATCAATCTCCAACAAGCAATCTTACGACACAGAGACACTGTCCGCTCTTTACCTCGGTTAGAGTTGATGCACTATTGGCATAGCTTGAGAGGACTTCCAATATTTGGAAATTATACATATCTCCATCACCCACCCTTTCCCAAACAAGCGCGTATTAAAACTAGAGCCCGACACAATACTGCCACTGCTTTACTTAATAGCAAGGATTATTTTAATAGTTTGGTATACCAGTCTTGATCGCACCTGGGAAACCAAATCCAGAGGGTCTACAAAGTTGCAAGAGTGTCCTGCGACCTTCAGCACCTCGGGCTGTGATAAATGTTTAAAGGCTCACATTAGTCCATGAGCCAGGTAAAATGAACTACAAAAAAAAAAAAAAAAAAAAAAAAAAAAATAATATTATTTAATAATAATATAATTTTTTTTTTTTTTTTTTTTTTTTTTTAAATCGGACTAAAAGTCTCTATGTTTTTCAGTTAGCCCGATGTCTAAACTGTATGAAAATATGTGATAGCCATTTCAGAAGCCCAGCTAAATATGAAAATGGCGGTCATTTTTCAAAATTAAGGCAACTTTGTTTATCTGTTAACATATATCGAAAATTGGCTCCTTCTTCGAACTAGTTTAGATATCAGACTAACTAAAGACAATAGTGACTTTTAATACTTCGATTTGACAGTCAAACCCAAAAATTCCAGGTCTGGCTCATGGTCCATATAGACTGGGTGCTGCACGTACGTGCGGTCCGACTGTCGTGTCTGATGCGTTTATAAAACATATACGATTATTTCATTGCGGCTGGTCACAAGCGTTCTGCAGACGCACGCATCGCACGCATCCAGTTTAGACGCTCTCATTGAAACTAATGTATTTCCATGTATTTATTTATTTTAGCCCGACCGCACGCACGCGTCTATATGCGCCTTAACTGTGTTCCAAGAATCCTGTCCTGGACAGAGAAACCGGCTGAGGTCGGTGGCTGTGCCCAAGATTGGCGTGCGCTCCAACAGCTTGCTCTGAATGTGCACGTTAAACAATCCTTCCTTCCTTCCTTCCTTCCTTCCAAGAAGCTACCCCCTTAAAAACGTGATAGCCTTGTAGCACCTCTAACAAATGGGTTTTTTAAAAGTCCCTGAAATGACATCACTTGTAGGAAAATGTTCGTAATGCTAGGCTTAGACTGTCAACTATCACGGCGAAGTTGGTTAATTCGACGGTTTTGTTGTAATTTCCCCAAGTCCCAACTTATTACGACGGGTGGGTTATACGACGAGAATCGAGTTGTAAAAGCGCTTAGACTAGCAACTAGACAGTCGTAGAAGTCGTGACAGCAAAAAGTTGACCAACTTTGTGCTGACAGTTGGTAGTCTGTCTGAACCTCTAGCATAACAAAAACGAAAAAAAAGAAAAGAGAAGTAAGCATATATCGCCACCTGGTAAAAGAAGGAAAAAGAAAAAAGAAAAACTACATAAGTGATCTCAGTCCAATGAAATCGTGTGTTCGGCGCGCGGGACTATATATACACTATATGTGTACATCGGCGAAGAAGCAGACGACACATGCTGTTTACATTAACCTGGCGTAACTCGCGCGCGAAACTCTGTCACTACGTTAATATTACAAACCACGCGACACCTCGACGACACAAGACCACGCTCTCTAGCTATGAAGTTCCTGTTCACACTGGATTACACAAAAACTGTTTTCTTCATTTTTCTCACTCTGTGCATCGTCGATGGAAGAGGAAGAAGAAGAGCAAAGCGGGGAAATGGGAAGTGTAATGAATATTCGTTTGCCGAGTACAATTTGACCTTTTTTGGAGACTGGTCAAAAGAGAACTTTCCTCGGATGTATCCACGCTACAGACCCAAAGCCCAGTGGTCTCAATTAATAGGTAAACAAAAATTGTTTACTTTTTAAATTATTATTATTATTTATTTTGTTATTTACAATTAGTTTCACATTTTATTTTATAGATTTAAAAAAAAACATTCTTAGGGCCGAGTATGAGGGAAAGAGATATGATTTTACCCTTTTAAACCTAAAATGACTAACTTTTATTGCAAGAATTAACAGTCATCGAAGAAAACCCGCTACATTATTCCTAATGCAGCCAGGGATCTTTTATATGCACTTAATTGTGGATATGTTATGTGCTCATTTTCTTTATTTTGCAATGAAAGATATATATATACATAAGCAAATACTTCCGCACTAGGACAAACACTTTCAAATGGAAGCAACTCTTTACTTCTCTAAAAGTCTCTGTTATAAAATAAAATAACTATGTATTTTTATAAATTCTATCAACTGAGTTCAAAGATAGTTTTGAAAAGTAGATATTGTAAAAATTTAGTATCTGTACTACGTCATATAATGTTATATATACTATAGTTCTCACTTTACTGTATTATACTATTTTTGCATTCATCGTGTTGTTTTAATGCTACATCTGCGCAAAATGTTTATAAAAGTTTACCGAATGTAATAAAAGTTATATTATGTTCTGTTGGGGGGGGGGGGGGGGGCATTTTAATTGTTATTAGATATGTTATTGAATGCACCTCTGTCATCGTACTAATATTTATCTTTATCTATATTTAGGCTTAGGCACCACCTCCAAAATTCTATTTTACGGGCCTGTGTGTTTGACTAGAAAACAATTTTGAAAAAAAACAAAAACAACTAACGATAAAACAATAGAGGGAGAGTGAAAAATCGTTGCTAGAGCTATTTTTCGGCATGTACGATTCACACATATAGGCGAGTGAGCAGGAATGTGTACAGCGGGTGTTGGGGTGGGGGTGGGGGTGGTTCTGTACTGTGGCGAGCGAAGTGTTTAGAGAGGTCGAGTTATACTACCCTGGAAAATATATTGAAAACAAGAAAATTCGCTTGGAGAAGGGGAGTTTAGATCTCCGACACACACACACACACACACGCACGCACGCACATGCGCCTGACATAATTATGTTTTAATTCGAGTCGAGATGAAGAGGTTACGTAGTATTTTACTGGACACATCTATTGGCCTATATCCACGTATCTGATAACCTAGCCACCGTTACACTTATCAGATAGACAGGAATTATGCGACAAATATGCAACAAAGGAGATATCAGTAATAAAGAAATCAGTTATCTATATAGTTTAGTTAATCCAGTTACCTACATGGTCTTGTTAACTAGTTATCTATAATATATACATTGTAGTTTAGTTAAATCTCGCGGACCGCGTTACCTTGGATTGCGTTCTCGACACTGACAATTCAAAAGTAACGGGATGTAACGGGTGTTTATGGCTGTCTTTCAAGCATGCTAGTCTAAGCCAAAAAATTTTTGTTAAGTGGATTATTCCAAAAGAAATCCACTGCCTCAGCACTCTTCTTTTAGCTTTTCATTTCAGTTTGGTTTCATACTTATCTAATTAAGGTTCAAGCACGTCGTCTAGTGCATATAGCTGAGCTACTGTTTGTCCAGGACAGGGCTCAAAGACTACCATAATGCCGATGTCGTTGTAATCCCTTAAAGAGCTAGAAGGATATGATAACATATTAACGTGCCAGAGGCGGATCTAGGGGGGGGGGGGGCAAGGGCCCGCCCCCCCCCAATTTATTTTTGCGATAGTTATCTGATTTATTGATAGAAGTAGTCTGTGAGGCGGCAACGTGTTTCCTCTCTTTCTCTCGACCTAGTGTCGAATTAGCTATATATTAAACACCAAAATTAACCATATATTAACACCAGAATTAACCATATATTAACACCAGACTTAATAATATATTAACACTAGATAGCCGTAGTTTTATTGATTCTCACAGGGGCGAGACGTAGTCTGGTGATAATGCACTCGCTCGATGCACAGTCGGTCTAAGATCGGTGGGCCCATATGGCTATTTCTCGTTCAAGCCAGTGCACCACGCATGGTATATTAAAAGCCGTGGTGTGTACTGTTCTGTCTGTGCATATAAAATAGCCATTGCTTTTATATGGGAACACGTAGCGGGTTTCCTCTTTAAAACTATATTTCAAAATTACCAAATGTTTGACTTCCAGTAGCCGATGATTAATAAATCACTGTGCTCTAGTGATGTCATTGAACAAAACAAACTAATGTTTATTGATCCTACGATTTTAGCACATCAGTACGACGCACTACCATTGGGCCAAATCTCGCTCCCTGCGGGGGCGGTTTTGTCTGGTACCTATTTACCTGTCGAATTGCTCTTTCAAAGCGAATAAATGGTTAGATTGTTATCACTGTTACAGAAATAGATGTGGACCCGTTGTTGCGGCGGATTTCATAGACTAAGTATATTGACTTGTTCCTGTTCAAAGGAAAGAATCCATTCGTATGCATATGGCAAACGAATGATTCATTGGCTGAATACAACACCCGTTACACCACCTGTAAGAATATGTATTGCAGATAATGTAACAATGTATGTCCTTTTAGAGGACGCATAGTACCAATTCACCCGATCCTTGTACTAATCATAGCCTGACATAATTTCTAATAGCATACATACATCATATAACTGCAAGTTCAACCTGCTTAGCAACTGTTTCTAGTCAAAATATACTAGAGAAAAAAAGATACTGAATGCACCCTTTTGAGTTATCAATTCATATTCTCATGAAATTTAGTAGCAGACATTTCGACATATTATACGTGTCTCTTCGATCTTCATATGAGGTTCAGTCTCGAATCCACAATAGAATGCTGGGGTGCGCACCTCCCTCCGAATTACTAAGTGCCCCGGAAAATTTAGTGTTTATTAGTAGAATACAATAAATTGTTGTTTTTTTAAAATGAGGAACATATATCTTGGTCGACTTGGTGTTTCAGAAAGAAATATTTTGCACACCCTCCTTGAATACTGTAGGCGTCGTTTCTGAAACACTGCACACTTTTCCTATAAAATTCAGGCAACCGCACCTGAGGTTTTAGTTCGGTTTGCGGTACAGAACAGGTGTTTGACCTGTAACTGTTTCAAAAACTTTCAAAGGTGTATGTTTCCGCGATATCACATCGGCCAGCGGACCAGTAGATGTCAACAGGTTGGAAGCACCGCAGACCGAACTTCATCTGGTCAACATCGTGGTCACATCGATTGGATAACTTTGTTTGGTTAATGCATTTTATTTAGGGGAATGTCCGAATAACTCTTCCATGACTTAAAAATACACTAAATAATAATTTTATGTGAATATATTTTAGTATGGATTTTAACACCAATGATTTTGGTGGGTTAATTAAGCAGGGTTTTGTCACTCCATTACTGACAAATAATGGAACGTTGAGACAATACTGTGACTTCGCAAGTGTATTTTACTAGTATTTTAACAGCATCTGATGTTGTTGAGATAGGACTGGACTGATGAAGTGACTACCATAATCGGGATTACAAACGTGTTCCGTTGATACTTGCATCTTGTTTAATCTTGGACGGTTCCATGGTGGAATCCTGATGGTGTGGGTCAGCACCACCACTTACCAACTGGTCTGGCTAATAACTTATTAATTGCAGTCTGACAAGCAAATGGTCCCGGTCAAGGCTATTTGATGTTATATCATTCTTTTCGTTGAGTCTCAAGGAGGTAACGTTATGCAAATTGTATGACGTTGTCATGACGTTAAAGTACCTGTCAACCTTAAAACCGGTGATTGGTGTCACTAAGGCTGTGTTACTATTTGAATTGTAAACTGATGTTTCTCTGCAACTTGGTTAGCTCAAGCACATTGATTTACGAGTTACAAACTATACTACTATTAAAAACTATAACGATATATTATTCTTGTGTGGGGTTGTGGGGGTTTTTTTGGGTTTTTTTTTTGGGGGGGGGGGGGGGGGTTTTGGGGGGGTTTGGGGGGGTTTTGTGGGGTTTTTTGTGTTTTTTGTGGGGGTTTTTTTGTGTGTTTTTTTTTTTTTTTTTTTTTTTTTTGGGGGGGGGGGGGGGGGGTTATTACACAGAATTAAAATATGCGCAGAGACGATTCCCTTCAGTGACCAGTTGTCAGTTAAGACTGATTATCTCACACTTAACACAAACAAAATTTAGCGAGTGTTCAAACAAAATGCCGAGGTGTCGTTAGAAATTATCATAGTTTTGAAGGATATTGCAAGCAGTTTTTATTTACAGACCATAAAATAAACATGTTTAATTACATGCATACAAAACAAACGTTCCCGCACTCTTTATGCAGAGGACTTCGATTCGAAGGTAAAGGGGCGGGAAAATGTTTATCTTTTTCGACTTTTGCAAACTATGCCATTTACCCTTAGCAAAGTCATAAATGAAAGAAAGAAAGAAATGTTTTATTTAACGACGCACTCAACACATTTTATTTACGGTTATATGGCGTCAGACATATGGTTAAGGACCACACATATTTTGAGAGGAAACCCGCTGTCGCCACTACATGGGCTACTCTTCCGATTAGCAGCAAGGGATCTTTTATTTGCGCTTCCCACAGGCAGGATAGCACAAACCATGGCCTTTGTTGAACCAGTTATGGATCACTGGTCGGTGCAAGTGGTTTACACCTACCCACTGAGCCTTGCGGAGCACTCACTCAGGGTTTGGAGTCGGTATCTGGATTAAAAATACCATGCCTCGACTGGGATCCGAACCCAGTACCTACCAGCCTGTAGACCGATGGCCTGTCACGACGCCACCGAGGCCGGTAGTCATAAATGAAAGCTATTGTCAATTAAATTAAGTAATTTCATCATACAACGTGGATAGAAATATTGGCATGATGTAAGGTTTATCATACACACCAACATAAAGTGGTGCATTATAAGTTAAAGTTTGTTTTGTTTAACGACACCACTAGAGCACAATGGTTAATTAATCACCTGCTATTGGATGTCAAACATTTGGTAATTCTGACTCGTAGCCATCAGAGGAACTCCGCTACCAGCGAGGGATCTTCCGACAGACAGAAAAGCACATACCATGGTCTTTGACCAATTATGGTGTACTGATTGTAACGAGAAAACCCCCCAATCAATTCAATGGATCCACGTAGATAGTTCGATCCTGCGCCGCAAGCACCTCATTCGAGCGCTTAACCAACTGAGCTAAATCCCGCACCACGTGGATACTAATATTGATTTCGGCATGGTATAAGGTTTCGCATGCACATCAACAGAAAGTGTGTGTGTGTGTGTGTGTGTGCATTATAAGATATATAATGAGTGTGCAATATCCTTGCTTTCTAACAATGCATATTGATAAACATGTATTGCAGGTAAAAAATATACGACTCACATGATTTATATGTAAAGGTCGGTATATAATAAACAAGCGGCCGACCTGTGAATATTAACACAAAATGAGCTTCCGAAGTCACCTGAAGACAATATAAAAACGGATACCGCGTGTGTATGCCAGTACAGCTTGATGCCACGTGTATTTGTGCAGTATCCATCCCGGTTGGAGAACGTGACCTTGTTCAGTGCAAGCTCGGGGCAGTGTCTGTTGGAGAGATCTGTCCTCTGACCACGAGAGGCGGGACGCGATTGGTCTAGGATCGATCCCCGTCTTTGACACCCATTGAGTTATTTGTCATTCCAACCAGTGTAACAAAGGCCGTGGTATGTACTATCCTGTCTGGGATGCTGCATATAAAATATCATTTGCTGCTAAGCGGAAAGAGTAGTCCATTGCATAGCGGCAGCAGGTTTCCTCTCTCATTATATGTGTGGTCCTTAATCATATGTCCCATGCCAAAATAACCGTAATTAAAAAGTGTTGAGCGCGTCGTTAAATAAAACACCCCTTAGTTTAACTCTGCACTATGGAACCACCAACCTTTGTTGTCATGTCTGTGTGTGAGTGAGTGTGTATGTGTATGTGTATGTGTATGTGTATGTGTGTGTGTGTTTATGTTTGATGTGTGTGTGTCTGTGTTCTGTGTGTGTGTGTGTGTTTGTGTTTATGTTTGATGTGTGTGTGTGTGTGTGTGTGAATGTGTGTTCGTGTGTGTTTATGTTTGATGTGTCTGTTTATGTTTGATATCTATGTGTGGGTGTGTATGTTGGTATGTGTGTATGTGTGTATGTGTGCTTGTGTGTGTGTGCGTTGGTGTGTGTGTGTGTGTGTGTTGGTGTGTGTGTATGTGTGTGTGTTGGATTGTGTGTGTGTGTGTGTGTGTTGGTGTATCTGTGTGTGTGTGTGTGTCTGTCTGTGTGTGTGTGTGTGTGGCTCTATTTCCTTAGCTCTGTTCCTTACCGAATACTGAACAATATAAAGTAGGTTTTTTTGTTTAACGACACCACTAGAGCACATTGATATATTAATCATCGGCTATTGAATGTCAAACATATGGTAATTCTGACTCGTAGTCAACAGAGAAAACCCGCTACATTGTTTTAATGCAGCAAGGGATCTTTTATATGCATTTTCCCACAGACAGGAAAGCACATACCACGGCCTTTGACCAGTTGTGGTGCACTGGTTGGAACAAAAAACAAACAATCAGTTGAACGGATCCACTGAGATGGTTCGATTCTGCGACGCAAGCACCTCAAGCGAGACGCTCAACTGAGCTTAAAAGAATATATGCAGTGAGATGTTTGACATTTACTAGCTAGATTTAAAAATAATATGTAATGTTAGAGTTAATCCTATTCGGATAAATCAGTTATCAGTTGAATGCGTAACATGCAGTATAAAGATTATAACATTAGCGTATATGTTATAAGAAATGTATTAAATTACTTAGAAAAATTTTTTATTCCTCATGCCAGATCGCAAGAAAAAGAAAAAACCCAGTTTTGAATCGCTGAAGTGATCTTTGTGATCCAAGACCGTGGCTTATTGTGTTTCAGACCTATCAAGACATCAGTTTGTTCACCCAACAAAATAAATACAAACGTTGCATTTTCCTGTTTTTTAAAACACTCTCTTACCTAACATGTTTTAAATATAAAACATTATAAGTATAAATACATTCCGAATAACATTTGGCTGAATCAGTCAAAATTTCAATTGGCCTTTGAAAGAAATGATAAATTAGTATGTACATAATTATTTAGACAAAAATCGATATTGATATATATGTATTATAAAACATTACGATTTCCAGAAATGCATTGGTTATAGAAACATCCATATTCTAAGCAAGAAAACGAACGTACAATGTGAATTTAATAAAGTGAAACTATTTTATTTGCCGAAAAACTTTTAATATGGACTCTAACTGAGAATAGTCCCAGCAGTCGGTAATAACTATAAGCACAACAATCAAGTAAATGTTAGGTTTCTATATTTGCAAATCACTTTTCACCAGTTGAAAAGGGGCGGTGGACACACATTTTATATAAAAATAGAAACTGTACGCTTTGTAATAGCAATATTGTTGGAGATGAATTTCATTATCTATTTATATGCACAAAATTTAGACAAGAAAGACTTAATTATCTTAACAAATACTATGTGAATAGACGAAATATATACAAATTCCAGCAACTCTTCAGCTCAAAATGTATTAGTGTTCTTAAAAAAATCGTGTACGTTTATATCTATTATTAACAAACAAATCTGTGCTTCTTGACTTATGTGTAATTTTAACTGATTATAATATTTAGCTGCTCATCTGTTTGTATCGTGGTATATATGTTTTTGAAATCATCTTGACAATGTGTATGTTTATTATTATTTATGTTCCTCTGATGCCACCGAATGGGGGCCGTGAGAGTAAATAAAGTTCTGTTCTGGTTCTGTTCTGCTATGTAACTGCAGCAGATTTTGTTGGGTGGTGTGTTACTTCAATTGCTATATAACAAAAGATTTTCATTAAGTATACATGTACGTGTGCTTCGAAACGTTTTTGTTTTTGACTAATGGGACACACCCTGTACAAGTTAAACTCGATTGTTCGGTGGAAGCCTTTGCTCCAGCAGGTTAAAACAATATGAGCCGTTATTGAGAATTAATTTCGTTTACCAGACGGACACACTACACCCAAAATTGAAAGATAAACTGTCGAATTATATTTTTAGATGTGTGCAGGTTTACTGGGTTTCCGTTCAGTACACCTTTTTGTTTATTTAAAACAGACTGGTTGTAAATTAAGGAACCACCACACACGCATTGGTCACGATCACCGGAAATTGCTACATATGGGATATATATTTATTACACGTGCTCATATTTCATAACATATCAGTTGTGTAACCACATTTCCACATGCTGCTGAGAAAGAGAGAAAAAAACAAAAAAAATTAGTGGCAGCAGTTGTCCCGACTCCCCAACCCCATCCATCCCCACCACCACGCCTCCGTTGCGTCCTGATTAAATCTGCTTTCTTACACGTGTACCCCCCCCCCCCCCACCCCACCCCTCCCCTCCTCAACACACAACAAAAAGAATTTCAGTTACGTCCCTGAATATATAAGTTCGTCGTGGGCTAAATTCGATCCTGTATTTCAGTCATAATTTAAATTGAAAATGGTTAAAGTGCTGTGCCAGACCATACACTAAAATTTCAAAATTCCATAATTAAATGCTTTCTTAATTCATTGCAATAATATTTTACACCGATATGTAAATTAATAATTACGAAAATGCCCCATAAAAGTATTAAAACATCACTCCCTTAGAACACTGCCGGAAACGACCGAGTAAAATTCTCGGTAAAAACATTTGCCTGTAAATAGCCGTGACGTCACGAAGGGAACGCGCTTCACTGAAACCTACCACGAGATGACTTCCAGCGCAAGCGAAAGTGGGACCGACAGCGACTGCCAAGCTCATTGATCATGCGATTCTTCTTTCGATGATGAATAGTGTAGTAATGACGACTGGACTAATATTTGTGCAACACAACAAATAATGCCTTATCGGTTTGAACCTGGAACATCTTCCGACGAACCACCGGCCTGACAGATGACGATGAAATGGTCGTGGAGACAGCTTACCACTAATTTACAACTTTTATTCTTGTTTTGTTCTTTAGCTTTTTCGTGCGAATTATTTTGCTACACTGTATATTCTAATACTTGTGATGTAGTAGAAAAGACGATAAATAACTCTTGAATTCTGCGAGTCAAGTGGACCCGATATCGGTAATTTTATGAAATAAACAAAAAAACTTTTTTAGTCCGTCCCATCCCTCTATGAAGATGGGGTTTTTGTAAATAATTTCAGTTTAGTTTGACGTAAAAAAAAAAGAAGTAAAAAGTGTTTTGGAAATAAAAAAACAATACTATTTTTTGTGTGCAGTTGTGAAAAACAGTCTGCTCAGAAATACATAGCACATTCCATAGTATGAAAAAAGGTTTTCTCTGTGGGAAGGTATAGTAAAATTAATTTAATGTATTTTCTTCTTTTTTACCAAAAACCCCTACAGTTTTGTAGAATGGGACGGACTAGGCTATAGATACTTACTTGTCTGTACTTTATTGTTTTAATGTTCTCGAACTGTAAAGAAAATCTCACAAATGAACGAGATGCAAACGACAACAAATCGGATCTCGATGATTGCACGAACCGTGCATGAGAAAAATCAAACTGACCGGAGTTGAAAGCATAACGCAATTTGGGACATTGACCATATGCACCCCAAGGTCGTTTCGGTGTGGATGGCGTCGGCTTGTTGTCATTTGTTTTGTGTCGCAGAAAAATTGTTGGTACGCATCTTTTTTTTAAATCCATAACACATGGTATTCCCATATCTCGCTTAAGCCGACAAGCCAGTTCGGATGAATCGAGACTAAAGTGTCTGCTGTTGCAACGGTCTCCGGCATTTTCTTCCTGTCCAGTATTTCCACGTTGTTTTAATCAAGTTCACACACAGCTTTCTCACAGCAACATTACTAGGAAATGCGTGAAGACTAAATTTATCGGCTTTTGTATTGCTACAGCCGCCACCAACACGCCGTTTAACCATAATAAACACAAAAGAAGCAATGAACAATGGCGCTGACTATCGAAAGGAGTTCCCTTCATGACGTCACGGAGCAAATCTTACGGAAATTCCCGAAACGAATTCAGCTGGTTCTGTTTTTCAGGGGAATATTTTTAAATGGAAAATATACCGGTATATAATTTTTTTACATTTTTTTTTATAATTTTCTAATCATATTAAATAATATCTTGATTGATATAGCTCAATACATCATACATCTGGAACAGCACTTTAATGGTTTCTGTGGTGGTATAGATCTGCCATTATGTTTTGATACCGTTATTTCATATTGACACTGTCTGTGGGAAATGCATATAAAAGTTCCCTTGCTGCTACTGGAAAAATGTAGCGGGTTTCCTTTGAAGACTGTGTCAGAATTACCAAATGTTTGACATCCAGTAGCGCATGATTAATATATAAATTTGTTCTAGTGGTGTCGTTAAAAAAAATACCTTTAACTTTCACACTGTCACTCTTTGTAAGGACCTGTATGGTATGTCTTAGGATGACCCCCCGATCTCCAAAATACAACTATTTCATGACAATGAAACATGACAATGAATATAAATATTCTTTTTTGTTACGGCAGAATTGCTATATATTTTTTAAACTATGCAGAATGTTTATTATTTTTCGTTGGACTAATCACATTATGCTTAGTATTAATTTAGTGGTTAAGAAAATTGAAGGATAGTCCATCCGGAAGGTTGTCCTGCGAAGCTAGCAAGTCAGTTTAGCCGTTTAACCCGATTCAAAGTGCTTATTTTTATGACACAAGTAGGCCTAAACGTTTTATATTTAAAACGTTAATTTGGATTTATTTTCAAAATATATGCAGATTTGGAATAGCTCACCCATTTTAGTTTTTTTTCCCCCCGATAAACGCACAATTCTGCAGTACTCATTCGCAATTTATATGCAGGATAGAACAAATGTAAATGTGCTTTTTGTCAAATTGACTTCTAGTGGTGATTTGTTTAATTGTAATTTGTACTACCAGGGGTGGGGTCAAGAGGGGGAGTAATCCCTTGTAGTTTAGAAGTGTCCCTTTTGTCTAGCTGGAGAATCCCCCTTTGACTGCCCGCTCTTATTATACTAGTCCAGATACGACCCTGTTTACAAAATAGCTAGACCGTAAGTTGTATTAACGCAGCTGACGTTTTCGTTCACAGTAATCTTCTTCCAGCTAGTGCTCCACAATAATATATGGTGTAACAAAGGCTGTGGTATGTACTATCTTGTCTGTGGGATGGTGCATATAAAAGATCACGTTCTGCTAATCAAAAATAGTAGCTCATAGTATGGCGGAAGTGTGTTTCCTGGCATTATTTGTGTGGTCCTTAACCACATGTCCGATGACATATAACCGTAATTAAAATGTGTTACGCGCGTCGTTAAATAAAACATTTCTTATTCTTGTTCGTTGACAGTACTAGCACACTCGCTAGTTAAAGTTGTATTTCTGTAGGTATTTGTTACAATAGTAAACACAAATTGAAACGACGGTGAGCTTTAACATGACAAGCAAAACTCTTAGTATTCTAATCGTTATTTGAACATAGTTCATGCGGTCGAAACGTGCCAAAAGTAGACTTATTCATACCAGGCGAAAAAAAGATAAGAGTGCAAAAGCAAACAGGCCACCCAGCAAACAAAATGTGATGAATGTGTATTATTGATCTGTCTGTAACCGGTGAAAGACCCTCAAGGTTCACAGCCTGTCATCTCCCTCATTATCACGGGGTTTCTGCTCGATTATTGCCCCTTGAATATGACGAGACCTACGTCCACGCCACTTTATGTAACAAGACGACAAGACGTAGGAGATCTTAAGACGTCCGTGTTCAAACTGAGTCTGGATGCGAAGCGCGGAAGATCAAACACGAGAAATGCACACTCACGAAAACAGATGTTTACACTTGTAGTCGGCAGCCAGATACGGCAAAGGTCTTGCTCGGAAACACGTAAAATGTCAGTTTCCGGAGCGATTTAGACGATAAATTGCTTTCACGTTGGGCTTAAAAAGAAGTAACTTATTCCACAAAATGAATAACAAATGTTTCCTTTGGTGAGAGGCACCTGTGCTTTGTATGTACCCATCCATCTAGGACCATGGAAATGGTTTTCATAGTGTTTCTACAACTTACTAACACAGTATATGCAACTTCGTAAAGGTGCATGCTTTATAGACCTAGTTTTTACTTTTTATAATTACATTTATTAAATGTGTTATAAACTAGCATAGCATTTCAACTATTTGAAGTATATTTTTTGTATTGTAAGGACCATCTTGCAATGTCACGTTTTTGTATTAATAGAATATTCAAAAGGCAACCAGTGTAGGGTGTCTGCAATTCTTTTTTATTTATTAAATTTTGTCCCATTATGCTAGGTTCAAACTGCGAATTGTCACGACACTCTCAGTTGGTCATCTCGTCGATTTCACGACTTTACGACTGTCCAGTTGCTAGTCTGAGCACAATTACAACTTACGTCGGGAGTTGGAAAACTTACAACGCAACCATCATGTTGGCCAACTCCGTCGTAACAGTTGATAGACTGAGATTAGCATAAGCAGACTGGTTCCATGCCTAAATACTATAGGTAGAAAAACAGCACAACATCATAGCATTGACAAGGATGACGATGGTATTACTTATTTTCTTGGTTTTACAGACTAATGTTCAAGTACGCTGTTCTTGGCGCGAGCACGCACACACGCGCGCACCACAGATGCCTAAACTGTTTATTTTACACGTTAATGGACTAGTATGAGTAAAAATCCACTGCCGTGACACAAGTTAATCTTATTTACTGGCAACATGTGGCTGTTTAACTGCACTCGCCCTCAGACAGGTTACAGCTTTTGATATATCAGTCGTGGAGTACCGGTAGTCTTTACAGCACTCTTGTTCCAATATGGCAATTCATCAAGTACTGAGTGAGATCAAGGGGAATTGGTGTTCAGCGTGAGATAGACGTAATAACTGGAACGTCTAATAAAGAAAACAAAACAGAGAGAGAGAGAGAGAGAGACAGACAGACAGACAGACACAGATACACACACAGACAGACAGGCAAATAGACAAGTAGGTGGGTCATATTATGGAACAATCGCAAATACTTTACTAAACAATCATCATTTTATGATGTTTACAATTTAGATCTTAATTTGTCGTCAAATCCACAAACCAATCACTTGTGTTATCTTGATATCTACTACATCTACTTCCAGGTCGGACACATGGACGGACGTACCACATGTGGTCCGAGGGTCAGTACGCGTCTCCCGCTCTCCAGAAGTTCGTCGAAGAAAGGAATACAATGCTGTTCGACAGAGAGGCTCAAGGCTACAACGACACTCGGGATCTGTTTACGGCAGCACCGATCAGAGGCGGAGTTGGACGGTCCTCTCTCAGGATATTCGCTGACGGACAACATTCCAAGGTAGTCATTGTTCGCGCGCGCGCGCTCGCACGTACACACATACACAAATTCATTATATGTTATATTATATGAAATAACGTGTAATGTTTGGAATCTAGACTCGAGACACTAATGTAATGCCATACAAATTGTTTGTGTGTGACGTTATTAGAGATTGAGTTTGGACTCTAAAAGTTTTATAAGCACGGGCCCAGTTCACCTTTACGTCTTCACATATAATCGTACAGTTTTAAATATATATTATAGTTTAGGACTTGCTTAATCTATGCAACGCCATGTCTTTTGGGGGAATTACAACTACTAAGTTATGATAAAGCACATACTGCTTAAAAACTGAGGTCGAATCATTGTACAGGTACATATGTTTCAAAAGGGATCAAAGAAGTCAAAATATTGAGCAATTTTTCAACTACATTCATTGACGATGTTTTTACCAATGTATTTTGTTTGTTTTTTGTGGGTTAGTTTTTTGTTTTGTTTTGTTTTTGTTTGTTTGTTTGTTTGTTTTGTTTGTTTTGTTTGGGGGGGTTTTTTTTTGGGGGGAGGGGGGGGGGGGGGGTAGATGGGGTTTTGTTGTTGTTGTTTTTGGAGGGGGGAATTCTTATCCTCATATCAATAAACATGTAAATATTGGGGAGCCCTGATTAACTGCCTTATACCATGTCAAATAAATCAAATATGTATTATAAAATCATAGCACTGACATGGAGAAATTAATTTATGTCAAACAGAAAATAAAATAAAGAAAGAAACACATAACGAGAGAGAAAACGAAAACGAGAAAAGAGATAGCTTACTGAGATTTTAATGGGACAGAAGTAAAGTAAACAATATTTATGTGTTTTTTCAGCTTTCATTCGTTGTCAAGGTGATTCCGAGTCCTGATTGGTTCGTTGGCGTAGACAGCCTTGACCTCTGTAAGAACGGACACTGGCGACGAAAGATCTACGCCCACCTTCGACCAATGGATGCTGGGACAGACAGAGGTTTTACGTACACTTCGCCAAACTGGCCAGCATTTCCACAAGAGAAAATATTTCAGATCACTCCTAACTTCCCAAATCACCCAGCCAGTTCCTTTTACGACGAGAGTCAAGCACGAGTCCCCAGAATGGCGCATGCTATCGTTGAAAAGGTGGTAGAATACCGCAAGAAAGGAAGCCCACGCATGCCGCTCGACTCGGGTCCCAGTGCTATTGTTTACGAACAAGAACACGAACGTCAGGAGCGATTTCGGCTGGTGATGAGACCGACGGACGCCGTGACAGCTAGTCCAGAAAAACCCAGCCTCGCAGATTCGGATTATTTGACGAGACTTAACGCCGAACTGCAGCGCAAACTGCAAAAGCCAGCAATCTCACGACAACGCACGCTTTTTGACCTGGAGTTACTTAAAGGGCCAAAGCCAACATCTACTCTAAGGAGACAACTTGTCATTAGAAACACATTGCTGGATTCACCAGCAAGTGAAACTATACGTCCGACAATGCAGTCTAGAGATTCAGTTCTTGAAAAACACGTTGAGAGATCTAAAACTATCAGGCAACAACTAGCATATGCAAACCCCCCACATGTAGCGGATCAAAAACCAACACCAGTACTCGCTGAAAGAAATTCAGAATCACCAGAAGAACAAACAGAAATATCAGAACATTCTGAGAAGACAGATAAATATATGGACACTGACTATCAGGACATGCGAATAATAACACCGAAACTGGTGCTTCAAAAGCATCTAGTAATGTCAGCAAGAAGAGGAACTGTGAAAGACGACGATCTGTACGACATATCGCAAACAGAGGGCCATTCCCACGCAGCTTTACAGACCGTGCCTGATCCAACAGAAAACAGCAGAAAACAGCAATCCAACAGACACTGATACCAACACAACAGACACTGACTACAGTCAAACAGACTCTGATGTTACAAGATCTCATCCATCCGAGATTGCACCGACACGTTCTAGTACTGAGGTAGATACAGAACGGCGACCAATTTACGGCGAAGCTTATCGGACTGACTATATGAGAGACTTTTCCGCAAGAGAAAACGCCGGCTCCATATTTGGGATCTTAAGTGACACACCAACGAAAAGCAATGTTAGAGACACGGACACTACATACAGAGAGACAACAGACACAGAAGTAAGAGAAACGGAAGCACGAGACAAGGAGACAACAAACACGAGGACGACAGATTCAGATACAACAGACACGGGTACGACAGACATCCAAGAAGCTGAACCGACAGAGGATGTCCAGACTGAGACTCAGATATACATTGAAGAAGCTGCTCGTCACCGAGAGGAAAGAGTCGTTCCTGTGAAAACCACTAACAAAGAGGTCGTCCAGAACGAGACAGAAAGTCATCACCAATACCATGACAACCATGATGACCATGAGGCTGGCAGCACAGTAAAAAGCGAACCGCCATCATACCATGGGACAAGATTCCAAAACACGGGATATGAAGGTATATTACTGAACTTGTAATTCATTTCTTCCTATTTTTATTAATAGCAACAACTATACTATAGTTTTGTGAATTTCTCTTCTTTGGTATTTTAGAAATGAGATTCTATGATTACCTTCATTTTAGTGTTCACCTGAAGAAAATCCACTTTGAATACATTTCTTTATTTGGTTATTCTCAAAACATTAACAGTAAATAGTGGTAACATAAGTCACTGAGCCTAATTTCCAAGATACGAATCTATCTGGTTAATATACAATACATTTTGAGGTCTTACAAACACCAGAAACACTTTGGAATTTGTTTTTAAGGTAACTTCCTAGTATACAAGACGTTATGTAATGTGTACTAATTTAACAGTACAAAATCTGTAATAGCTGACATTACTTTCCACCGTCTAATAGCCAGGGTCGGTACCTTTAAGATGAAATTAGGTGTTCTTGGGTTGTTGATGCTGTTGCTGTTGTTGTTTTTGTTCTTGATTGTGGTGGTGGTGGTTGGTACCTTTTAAGATGAAATTATTATTCGGTTGTTGTTGGTGTTGTTTTTGTTCTTGCTGCTGTTGGTGGTGTTGATGTTGATTTTGTTGTTGTTGTTGATGTTGCTGCTGGTGTTGTCGCTTTTGTTGTTGGTGCTGTTGTTTTTGCTGTTGATGGTGGTAGGTATCTTTAAGATGGAATTAAATGATGTTCTTGGGTTGTTGTTGTGGTCGTTGTCGTCGTCCTCGTTGAAACATATAACGGTCGTCATCATTTTCTTTCAGACAACGTAGGCGACCTTGACTGCATCGTCGGCGAGTGGTCGGACTGGAGTTCGTGCAGCAAGACGTGTGGGTTTGGCGTCAAGCGGCGCTCCAGAACGGTGACGCAATACGAACAGAACCGCGGACTTCCGTGTCCGCGGCTCGACCAGGAGGCGCTGTGTGGGAGCATGCGCAACTGCAAGTGGAACTACTTCAGCAACATCTTCTCTACAAACCCCAAACGAAGACGACGTCGACGACGATGGCACACTCGACATGGCTGAATATCTGTTCTGTTCCAAAACTGATTCGCTGTGCCAAAATATGACGTCATGCCATTGAAATGTCACGTGATCCATCTTCGTTGGAAACATTGGTGGTTCGATATTACGTAGTGGAACTGAATTGTTCTCACTAACGTAATGGGTATTGACAATCTGTCGCCAACATCTTTAAGCCAAAATATATGTTGCAAAAATTAATATGTACTCGAGTAGGCGGTGTTCATTTTAATAAGATACTGATAAGTGAAATAGCTGTTATATACACCAAGGAAACAAGGTTTATGAGATGATGATCAGTTATCAGAATATCCAGGAACTATTGTTTATAGACGAATCATTTATCATCAGTGAAAACTCTACAATATGTAGTAAGACTATTTAAAACCATGTGTTCTTCTCGGTTTATTACGTATAATGTATTAATATTACACAAGTCGGCGAGTATGTCAAATTACTCATATTGTGTTATAGTTTTTTTGTGTATGTTAAGAAGCTGCACATTGACAAGGGAGAGAAAAAAAATGTTTTTGTGCTGCATAAAGCCTTGGTTTCCATGTATATATATGTAGGAACGTGTGTGCATAGATAGCAGATGAATATATAATCCTCGCAACATAATACTTGTAAACCATCACTTAGGATGTGAATATCCAGTGAAGGTCATATTCGCCTCAAGTTAGTTTATACATGTTTACATATTAACAATTTCCATACCTTTTTGTTATGCGTACAGTTAAGCACGAGTTAACTCCTGCGCATGAATATGCGTTGGCACTACGTACTACTTCTAATTCGGCCATTTTGAAAATGCGTGTACCTCTTTTGTATCACTATGCTTATTATAACTGTACTTTTTATCTTTAATTCTACGAAATTGTTTTATTTCAGGATGACATAACAGTAAATGCATTTTGTAATATAAAAAAATACCTTTCCTCTTAGATTTATTGATGATAGCATTCCAGGGCAACATGGCCAGATACACGAACAATAGTGTCATGACGGCACGGATCCAATGTTCTGATTGATTCCGAGCCGTACTAAGCGGTGGTACAAGAGGGACAACTCATCCACACACACACACACCCCACCCCACCCCACCCCCCCGAAAAAAAGGAAAACCGAAGTAGTGCCCTTTTCAGATTTTAAAAAAAAGAGTGACGTGTTGGTATACCTGGATAAAATCCGCTATTATATATCGTACCTCGGTTCTGTTTGTACTGTCACTGTCTTTGTGTATATAGAAGAAAATATGCATCATGGATTGCTGTTACGGTTACTGTTTATATATGTTTGTTTGTTTGTTTGTTTTGGGGTTGTTTTTTTTATTGAAGCGCTTTAAATTTTCATGAAAATAAAATACATATAATATGTGTGGACTTTGAACTTTTATAGCTTTTATCCAGTTATTATATTATTTCTGTGTGTAAAGTATTCAGAACTTTTAACACTGATAAATCAAAATAAGGACATGCGATAATACATCATATTTTGATCTTTTACCAATGTAATATTTAGGTTTCCCTTCACTTTCAAACGTGTCATGTAATATGACAGGTAATTTTTGTTTTGTTTTGTTGTATGATTATTAAAATATTTAATAACTGTTAATATGTACTTTGTTCTATTAACTATTGGATTGCAAATATATTCATATTTTTATTATAGAGATTATGTTTTAAACACAGTGAAACAACAACAAAAATCCCTCAAAAATAATTCAATAAATTGGATGATTTTAATTTTCTTGTAGCCAAGATTAGTTTGCTCCGAATGTTCACCAGTTTTTGAAAACATTATGCACTATGATAATATTATTAATTTGATATACATGTAGAATTAGTTTTAGATGTAGTTTAGCACAAAACTAGAATAAAAGTGAAAGGGCATATCTCGTTTACTGATAAAAATGTCAAAGGTTTTGATCTGTGCTCTGTGTTTATCCTGTTTGGTTTATATAATGTGGTTAAACTTTGTTGAAATGTTTGTACGTAATATTACTTTGAAGTTCTGCATACTCGTCCTTGATTCGTGATTGCCGAAATGTTGTGGGGCTTATAGAGGTTGATGACGGGAAATCCACCTTCCTATTCAGGTGGAAAAACATAATCATCGGGCTACTGGTTTTGCATTTGTCACTAGCCCTGTGTTAAACAGCACTAGCCCCGGGCGTCGGGCTAGCGGATTTGTCGAACTCTGTCAAAATATTCAGGACATGATCTTATGTTCTGATCCCCCCCCCCCCAGATTTTCAGTTCTCAGAGAAGCCTATAAACTTGTTCTGATTTTGTTTTTTTCAAATGGATATTCGTCCTATCAGTTCCCTTCAGTACTTAGGACCCCGCCCCCTTCCCCAAACAAACACGTACACGAAACACACTGGTACGATGTAGTGTGAAAATATGCTTGTAAAAATGCTTTGTAAACCTGATCACACCTAGGAGCGAAAACGTAAACACCACGTGAACTTTTATAGCAAGATTCCGTACATTTTCCATAGTTGTACATAGTTTGGGAACTGTGTACGTTCAACTACATGTATAAAAGCATTTCTTGTAAACTATAGACATACTGTTGATTATGATATGTTGGAAGATTAAAGACATTGGCTAAACAATCGTAATTACGAAATTACAAGATTAATTAATGTAATTATCACAGACACGGTGTAGTGGTTAAGCTATGTTACTTAAAGGTAGTGGGTTCGCAACACTGTGTAGTGGTTAAGCTATGTTACTTAAAGCTGGTGGGTAGTGGGTTCGCAACTCAGACACGGTGTAGTGGTTAAGCTATGTTACTTAAAGCTGCTGGGTAGTGGGCTCGCAACTCAGTAATGGCTCCCACTCAGCTGGTTGTGGATGTTTAGGACCACTACGTCCACTGTCATTCACACACAACTAAACATTAACCTAATATTCCAGACAGGTAGCCCAGATAGCTGAGGTGTATGCCAAGGACAGCGTGCTTGAATGTGATTGAATATGAATACGAGAATCAAGTTGAAATGAAATGAAATATAAGAGTTCACCATGTACCAAAGCCTTTTAATAATTTAACACGAGGACAGTTCTCTATGTGATGATATCTCCGCCACTGACTTTGTTTTGTAAGTAATACTATTTCTAGTATGTAGACCACTTTCACAGTTTCTTATTTTTGTACCACTGTTTGTAATATTTTCATACTGTTTGTACATTTTCTTAAAATAAAACTGATTGATATTTGACTGTCTTGTTAAACTTACTTGGATTAATCACGCTTTCTTATACTTCAAGCGGACTCAACTTCCAATACGTTTACATGCTTTCGCAGAGGGAGGGATGTAGCTCAGTGGTAAAGCGCTTGTCTGATGCGCGGTCGGTTTAGGATCGATCCCCGTCGATGGGCCCATTGAGCTATTTGTCGTTCCAGCCAGTGCACCACGACTGATATATCAAAGGCCATGGTATGTGCTATTCTGTCTGTAGGATGTGCATATAAAAGATCCCTTGCTACTAATAGAAACATGTAGCAGGTTTACTCTATGTCGGAATTACCAAATGTTTGACATCCCATAGACCATGATTAATAAATCAATGTGCTCTACTTCTAAGCAAAACAAACTTTACATGCTTCCGCTACCTGTAATAAACATGATTATGACTTAAACTAATAAAACAATATGTGTATTAACATTGCCATGTAAAATGTTGTAATGGGCCCTACTACTGTGTTCATTAATTATTATGATTAACACGTTAATGGTAAACAGTTGATTTTGACACTTTAGCTGAGAGTAAATTTATTTTACTTAAACCGACGATATTCCGATGAACTTATTACTCTATACATGTTGGTACTGAATTCACTGTACTTCGCTCAACAGCATATTCGCTGAAGAGCAGAATCGAAACAACTTCAAACGACCTACTTGCCCACCTGCGGTGTACAACTGTGTACGTCAAATCTGTATGTGTAAATCGCTGGCACAAGCTGCTGTATATTATGTAATCAGTTTTGTATGTGATGTTTATATATGTTCTATGGATCTCTGATCTGAAATAAAAATCTATTATTATTATTATTATTATTATTTCCTGCTTTTCTGCTGCAGTAAATAAATCTGACTTGTTCCTTTTGTTAGCCGGGTGGCTTACAATATATATCGGTTGAGGAAATCGTAAATGCTGTCCTGCACACGCAACTGGTCCAACTTCTATTTTGAGCGAAGTGAAAATCAACATAAAATGCCCCTCTGATTTATCTTCCAACGCACCACAAATATTTAACTCCATACCAATTACCCGTTAATGAAAGTCACTATCCCGAGCTTGAAGTTGAGGCGTTGTTACTCACAATGTGAAAATGTTTAATTTGTACAAGGATTTACGGAAAATGTACGTCAGGTATATTTAGTAAAGGTCAGACTATTTTAGTTCTGATACCACCAACGTGTGAGTAACATAAACTAAGGGCTGGATGTAAACGAAACTATGTCAACTCTTGGTACGACCAAATGTCATTTCTCTCGCTTGCTACACCATTATGAATGTTGGCCATGGTAATCGCAACATATAGTTCGCTATTGTCGTGCTGTTGAAGCAAACCACAAGAAAGAAATATTTCATTATCCACATCTCAGCACATTATAAACTACACGGCCCAAATTTACAAAGCCTGTTTTAGTGTTACATGCGTGTCACCACAAGCTATATAAATTAATAATGCTTAAACATTTGTTTTTAAGAAAATCAGGCTTCGTAAATATGGTCCTGTTTGGTGTCTAACGTGGGTGCTATTGAAGAGAGAGAGAGAGAGAGAGAGAGAGAGAGAGAGAGAGAGAGAGAGAGAGTAAACACGAAACACAAAGGTTTTATTGGGGGAGGGGGCATGGACCACGTGGATCCCCACGGTATGCCACTGGACAGTTTCCTCACTAAAGCTATATGTAAAAATTATCAAATGCTTGACATCCACTATCTTGATGATTAATAAACCAATGTGCTCTAATCACTGTGGTGTCGTTAAACAAAACAAACTTCATTTCTCTCTTTGCCATTAGTAGCAGGCGTGGTGCACTGGCTGTAACGAGAAATAACCCAGTGGGCCCATCGACGGAGATCGATCCCAGACCGACCGCGCACACCTTGGCGAGCGCTTTACCACTGGGCTACATCCCGCCCTAGAAGATACAAAGACAGAGGCAAAGACATAGAGAGAGACAGTGTTCATTTTCCCATAAGCAGGACAGTACATACGACGGTATTTGATGTATCAGCCGTAGGGCACTGGTTGGGGCAGGGGAAAAACTAAGATCATCGAGGATGGTTGACCCTGCGCCCTATCGCCTCTGACGCGAGCGCTCTGCCACTGGGCCTCTTTCCGGCCCGAGAGGGACACGTCCACACAACGAATTACGATTCTGGTGACGCTTCATCATACGTTAAAGCAAATGACCCTTGTACTGACAATGCTACTCAGGTTTTTTAAATATAAATAATACTGATCACGCCCTTACCTTCCACCCCCGCCCACGGTTATTGGATGTCAAACACTTGGTAATGTTGACACGTTGTCTTCAGAGCAGTCTGAATGAAATCAGCTCCACTGCACTGATCAGTTGAACTAATTTTAGTCCATTGGCAGCAAGCGATATTTGTTTTTATATTTATGCACATTGCCATAGACAGGACAACACATACCATGGCCTTTGATATACCAGTCGTGGGGCACTGGTTTCGGACGGAAAAAAACCCATACAGACCACACATGTACCGTATATTATTTGGTCCAGCTTTCATACTGATATATGACCTTGACATAGCATAGCTGCAAACCCGCGGGAAAAGTAGAGGAGAGGAAGTGTGGCATCCATCCCCCATTTAACGACACCACTAAAGCACATTCATTTATTAATCATCGGCTATTGGATGTCAAACATTTGGTAATTTTGACATGTAGTCTTAGAAAGGAAACCCGTTACATTTTTCCATTAATAGCAAGGGATCTTTTATATGTACCATCCCACAGACAGGATAACACATGCCACGGTCTTCAATATACAAGTCGTGGTACACTGGATGGAACGAGAAATAGCCCAATGAGCCCACCGATCCAGTGCACCACGACTAGTATATTAAAAGCCGTGATATGTGCTATCCTGTCTGTAGGATAGTGCATATAAAACTCCCTTGCTACTAATAGAAAAATGTAGCGGGTTTTTTTTCTCTAAGACAATACGTCAAAAATATCAAATGTTTGATATCAAATAGCCGATGTGCTCCAGTGGTGTCGTTAAACAAAACTTTTAAAAATGACAGAAATAAAATAAAAAGGTCTAGAATAATCTAACAGCATCATCTACAGTAAAAACAAATATGGAGTACTGGCGTAGCCATAATTTTATAATGGTGATGGTTGTGGAGGGATGGTAGTTGTGCAACCACACTGACTATAAAGTCATGGCCCATGGGACGACTGCAAAATATAAAAGGTGGTGGGGGAGCTTCTTCGCAAACCGGCCTCGGTGGTGTCGTGGTTAAGCCATTGGACATAAGGCTGGTAGGTACTGGGTTCGCAGCTCTGTACCGGCTTCCACCCAGAGCGAGTTTTAACGATTCAATGGGTAGGTGTAAGACCGCTACACACTCTTATCTCTCACTAACCACTAACAACTAACAACTAACCCACTGTCCTAGACAGACAACCCAAATAGCTCAGGCGTGTGCCCAAGAAAGCGTGCTTGAACATTAATTAGATATAAGTACAAAAATAAGTTAAAATAAAATGAAATGAATTCTTCGCAAACCAAGGAACCATTCCGTATAATTACTAGCTATACGGAATGGTACCTTGGCTTGCAAAGGTGGTGGGGAAGGTGTTATTATGGGGGTATGGCGAAGAACTAAGGGCGAATAGGTGTCGGGTTTAAATGCAGTCAATGCCCTACTTGTGTTTGTTTGTTCAAATGTCTGAGACGTGCGGAGTCTGGTACTAATTTCTCGTGTTGTATTATTAGCTTTCAGTGGATCATCAAAATAACAAACCTTGTTGCGTGAACACAGAGTCTGACATTTTGTGCGTTACGCAATCAACCCGTGACATTTATTACCTGTCGACGGAATTGACTCACGTTCAAAACGTCGCACGAGATAATAATACGTCCTCTGCCGTCTCACCACCTGTTTCCCCGACATACCTGATTCCGAGATAAAACGTATCTGGAGTTAAAGACCGTAAATCTACACGAAAATGTCAGGGCAATAAACAAAACATGTCCAGAGATTATTATCAAACAGAACGATTTTCTCAGATGAAACATGCAGTACTCGCAAAATGTTACATGCTCTTAATAGGCCTATTATTCAAACCAGCTTGCATAGGAATGTTTTGGGTTGATTTTGGTTTGTTTTATTGGTTATTTATTTTTTTTATTTTTTTTATTTTTTTTAAAATTAATTTTTCTTTTTTGTTCTTGTTTGTTTTGTGTTGTTGTTGTGGGGTTTTTTGTTTTGTTTTGTTTTGTTTTTTGTTGGTTTTTTTGTGTTTGTTTGTTTGATGTTGTTTTTGTTTGATGTTTGTTTGTGATTGATTGTTCTTGTTTAACTATACCTCAGCACAATTTTGATCTAAAGTAGGCCTACAGCTATTTGGTACCTACCATATGGCTAATTCCACTCTTGGTCGAGTTCACCCTAACCTTGATATTATTTTCAGGTCTGGGTTAATTTTACGATCTCGCTTATCAGTCATGTGATATCGTTTCTAATTTAAAGTACAAAAACGACAGTTTTAATAAACGTGTGTTTTTTTAATAGAATGCTAGAAACTTCGCTTGTCACAGTCTGGACCCCCACCCACAACATAAAGAGGATGATTTTAATACAAATGTGTAACGCATCACCGATTGACGCAGACTGACACTGACGCATACTGACGCCAACCGACGCCAACCGACGCAAACTGATAGAGATCGACGCAGACCGACAGAGATCGACGCAGACTGACGCCAACCGACGTAAACTGATAGAGATCGACGCACACTGACAGAGATCGACGCACACTGACGCAGATCAACGCAGACTGACACAGATCGACGCAGACTGACACAGATCGACGCAGACTGACACAGATCGACACAGCTGATGCAGATCGATACAGACTGACAGACATCGACACACACTGACAAGACATAGACGCAGACTGACGGAGATCGACGCAGACTGACAGAGATCGACACAGACTGACGACGATCGACGCAGACTGACAGCGATCGATGCAGACTGACAGAGATCGATGCAGACTGACAGAGATCGACGCAGATCGACGCAGACTGACAGAGATCGATGCAGACTGACAGAGATCGACGCAGACTCACAGAGATCGACGCAGACTGACAGAGCTCGACGCGACTGACAGAGATCTACGCAGACCGACAGAGATCTACGCAGACTGACATAGATCAGAGATCTACGCAGACTGACAGAGATCAACGCAGAGATCAACGCAGACTCACAGAGATCGACGCAGACTGACAGAGATCAGAGATCTACGCAGACTGACAGAGATCAACGCATACTCACAGAGATCGACGCAGACTGACAGAAATCAACGCAGACTGACAGAGATCAACGCAGACTGACAGATTTCAACGCAGACTGACAGAGATCAACGCAGACTGACAGAGTTCAAGGCAGAGTGACAAAGATCAACGCAGACTTACAGAGATCAACGCAGACTCACAGAGCTCGACGCAGACTGACAGAGATCAGAGTTCAACGCAGACTGACAGAGATCGACGCAGACTGACGCAGATCGACGCAGACTGACAGAGATCGACGTAGACTGACACAGATCGACGCAGACTGATGAAGATCGTCGTGCACTGGCTGGAACGAGAAAAAGCCCAATGGGCCCACAGACGGGCATCTAGGCCGACGGCGTATCAAAGGAGCGCTTTATCACTGGGCTACGCCCTGCCCCTAAATAATGTGAACTGCTCATCGAAAGAGATGGTCTGTAACTGTAACAACAGCCAGCTTCTCTGATGATTCTAAATAATGTGAACTGCTCATCGAAAGAGATGGTCTGTAACTGTAACAACAGCCGGCTTCTCTGATGATTCTAAATAATGTGAACTGCTCATCGAAAGAGATGGTCTGTAACTGTAACAACAGCCAGCTTCTCTGATGATTCTAAATAATGTGAACTGCTCATCGAAAGAGATGGTCTGTAACTGTAACAACAGCCAGCTTCTCTGATGATTCTAAATAATGTGAACTGCTCATCGAAAGAGATGGTCTGTAACTGTAACAACAGCCAGCTTCTCTGATGATTCTAAATAATGTGAACTGCTCATGGAAAGAGATGGTCTGTAACTGTAACAACAGCCGGCTTCTCTGATGATTCTAAATAATGTGAACTGGTCAACGAAAGAGATGGTCTGTAACTGTAACAACAGCCAGCTTCTCTGATGATTCTAAATAATGTGAACTGCTCATGGAAAGAGATGGTCTGTAACTGTAACAACAGCCAGCTTCTCTGATGATTCTAAATAATGTGAACTGCTCATGGAAAGAGATGGTCTGTAACTGTAACAACAGCCGGCTTCTCTGATGATTCTAAATAATGTGAACTGCTCATGGAAAGAGATGGTCTGTAACTGTAACAACAGCCAGCTTCTCTGATGATTCTAAATAATGTGAACTGCTCATCGAAAGAGATGGTCTGTAACTGTAACAACAGCCAGCTTCTCTGATGATTCTAAATAATGTGAACTGGTCATCGAAAGAGATGGTCTGTAACTGTAACAACAGCCAGCTTCTCTGATGATTCTAAATAATGTGAACTGGTCATCGAAAGAGATGGTCTGTAACTGTAACAACAGCCAGCTTCTCTGATGATTCTAAATAATGTGAACTGCTCATGGAAAGAGATGGTCTGTAACTGTAACAACAGCCAGCTTCTCTGATGATTCTAAATAATGTGAACTGCTCATGGAAAGAGATGGTCTGTAACTGTAACAACAGCCAGCTTCTCTGATGATTCTAAATAATGTGAACTGCTCATCGAAAGAGATGGTCTGTAACTGTAACAACAGCCAGCTTCTCTGATGATTCTAAATAATGTGAACTGCTCATGGAAAGAGATGGTCTGTAACTGTAACAACAGCCAGCTTCTCTGATGATTCTAAATAATGTGAACTGCTCATGGAAAGAGATGGTCTGTAACTGTAACAACAGCCAGCTTCTCTGATGATTCTAAATAATGTGAACTGCTCATGGAAAGAGATGGTCTGTAACTGTAACAACAGCCAGCTTCTCTGATGATTCTAAATAATGTGAACTGCTCATGGAAAGAGATGGTCTGTAACTGTAACAACAGCCAGCTTCTCTGATGATTCTAAATAATGTGAACTGCTCATGGAAAGAGATGGTCTGTAACTGTAACAACAGCCAGCTTCTCTGATGATTCTAAATAATGTGAACTGCTCATCGAAAGAGATGGTCTGTAACTGTAACAACAGCCAGCTTCTCTGATGATTCTAAATAATGTGAACTGCTCATGAAAGAGATGGTCTGTAACTGTAACAACAGCCAGCTTCTCTGATGATTCTAAATAATGTGAACTGCTCATCGAAAGAGATGGTCTGTAACTGTAACAACAGCCAGCTTCTCTGATGATTCTAAATAATGTGAACTGCTCATGGAAAGAGATGGTCTGTAACTGTAACAACAGCCAGCTTCTCTGATGATTCTAAATAATGTGAACTGCTCATGGAAAGAGATGGTCTGTAACTGTAACAACAGCCAGCTTCTCTGATGATTCTAAATAATGTGAACTGCTCATCGAAAGAGATGGTCTGTAACTGTAACAACAGCCAGCTTCTCTGATGATTCTAAATAATGTGAACTGGTCATGGAAAGAGATGGTCTGTAACTGTAACAACAGCCGGCTTCTCTGATGATTCTAAATAATGTGAACTGGTCATCGAAAGAGATGGTCTGTAACTGTAACAACAGCCAGCTTCTCTGATGATTCTAAATAATGTGAACTGGTCATCGAAAGAGATGGTCTGTAACTGTAACAACAGCCAGCTTCTCTGATGATTCTAAATAATGTGAACTGGTCATCGAAAGAGATGGTCTGTAACTGTAACAACAGCCAGCTTCTCTGATGATTCTAAATAATGTGAACTGGTCATCGAAAGAGATGGTCTGTAACTGTAACAGCAGCCAGCTTCTCTGATGATTCTAAATAATGTGAACTGCTCATCGAAAGAGATGTTCTGTAACTGTAACAACAGCCAGCTTCTCTGATGATTCTAGAGCAGGTTGTTTCACAGTGGCATGCTTAATACCTTTAATTTATAAAGCCTGGTTTTTATAAAATATGTAGCAGGTAGCTGAACGACGCAGATCTGCAGAGACCAAAGAAAATGTCTTATGGAAATGCAATGGCCGGCGCTCTACGTTGGTGGCGCGACGGATCCGTCTGTTCCTTAAAGTTTGTTTTGTTTAATGACACCACTAGAGCACATTGATTTATTAATCATCGGCTATTGGATGTCCAACATTTGGTGATTTTGACTCGTAATCATCAAAGGAAACCCGCTAAATGTTTCCATTAGCAGCAAGGGATTTTTATATGCACTTTCCCACAGACGGGACAACACATACCACGGCCTTTGATATACCAGTCGTGGCGCACTGGCTGAAACGAAAAATAGCATCGTCATCTGCGTCGGTCGGTGACCTGCTGCATAGTTTATGGAAATCCGACTGCACTGAATACACCACGCACTGGGGTGTTGTTAGTGTACAAAACAGTTCGTTTTTCTTGGACGTGAACGTGACTATAGATGTGTGACGTCACCTGGTCAAACACACGTACACCAGTCTTATCTTATGCGGTGACCTATTCGGACACTCAAAAGAAATAAAAAGTCGGTTCTTTGCGAGTATTTCTTTTTAGATTACAATTAGTTTCGGCTTTTAGCGCGATTCTAGAACAACTAAGGATCTGGTAAATATTCCAATTATTTGAAATGTGTTTTTAATAATTGTATGTAATATAAGTTATGCCTTGTTAGTAATGATTAATAAGGTGGTCTTTTCATTTCAAATCCAAATGTATGAAGATTTGAAAAAATACTTCTTTTTTTTAAAAATAATAACATAATAAGTATAACGCAGAAAGCAGAAACGTGGAAAATATTTCTAATAATAATCTCTAAAAATAATTAAAGGTAAATGGTCTGCATATATAATTTATTGTAGCCTACGTACCAACAGTTTGTTGTATAGCATATTCCTTTTTGGTTGTCCTAATGTTTACAGAAGTTAAAACGTTTTCTTGGTGTAACTGTTTGGCGCTGACCAGAATCTGTCATATTCAGTTTATGCCCGTATTAAACGAAAATGCCCGAATCTGAATATTGTTTATTCAAACTTGCATTACTATCAACCAGCTATATTGGGTTCCAAACGAATCACTAGGCATCTTTACGTGGATTACAGCTAATATTGCGCCGGGTAGAAAGATGGAAATACGTGGTGAACAGTTTTCAGACCAGCTCGTTTTGATCGAATGCGAAATGTTTTGTTCCGGCACTGGGATGGGAGAGGGGCAGTTGACCCCCCTCCCCACCGATCCCCCGTTTTGTACCCTTATAAGATGATTTTGATAATTCAGAACAGTTTAAATGCTAGCATTTGCGTGTCTTCAAATAAAGTTTGAAAGTTTTGGGTCAGGAAATACTGAAAATATTTATTGGTAATTAATTATATACATAGAATTATATACTTAGAAATTTCATACGACTATGATGGGAAGAAATCGATATTTCTATAATTTCAAGCAACAAACTGCATGTTAGCCAGAAATACTTTATAATGTTTATAATTTAAATTGTTTTTCTCTCCTTCCCTTTTTTCATTCTACAGTAAAAGATGGCAAATCACACTGCAGTTTTGGGACTGACTGTTTTCGTGTTGTTGGTGCTAAACAGCGTGGATGGGTGTAAGTAATCATGTTTCTCTTAGGCCTATTCTGATATGGTTTCTCTATCGATTTTATTACTTTATGCAACATATTTTGGTACACTTGTTCTTCTCGGTCTTCCATTAAATGCCACCCCATACACACACATACACACACACACACTCACACACACACACACACACAAACACACACACACACACACACACACACATATATATACACACACACACACACACAGATATACACAAATACACACAGACACATACACACATACACATACACACGCACACGCACACGCACTCGCACACAGACACACACACACATACACACACACACTATGTAGGCTGTGAGTTAAATAGGATATAACGATATGGATATTTTAGATTTGTGTTATTGTCTATTTGATGCCCGCAAATCACGTTGCATTACCATGCAAAGAATTAAACCACAACATTGTATCTTCATACTTGGTAATATGGTGTGGCCTCGTGTTTTTCATCGTGTCTTCATCCTTGGTAACCGGCCTCAGTGGCGTCGTGGTAGGCCATCGACCTACAGGCTGGTAGGTACTGGGTTCGGATCCCAGTCGAGGCATGGGATTTTTAATCCAGATACCGACTCCACTCCAAACCCTGAGTGAGTGCTCCGCAAGGCTCAATGGGTAGGTGTAAACCACTTGCACCGACCAGTGATCCATAACTGGTTCAACAAAGGCCACGGTTTGTGCTATCCTGCCTGTGGGAAGCGCAAATAAAAGATCCCATGCTGCCTGTCGTAAAAGAGTAGCCTATGTGGCGACAGCGGGTTTCCTCTAAAAAAAAAAAAACAGTGTCAGAATGACCATATATTTGATGTCCAATAGCCGATGATAAGATAAAAAAATCAATGTGCTCTAGTGGAGTCGTTAAATAAAACAAACTTTTACAGAGAAACCTCTCAAAACCGGACCCTCTGTAAACCTTAATTCCCTCAAAACCGGGCGTTTTTCAATATCTCATTTTAAATATCAATACAGAACAGAACCTCTCTAAACCGAATACCTCTTAAAACCGGATTTTTTCTTTGCTTCGTCCCAAGGATATTTGGTTTAGAGAGATTTTACTGTATTAAATATTATTTGGGTCGGGACGTAGCCCAGTAGTAGAGCGTTCGCCTAATGCGCAGTTGACCTAGGATCTATCCCCGTCGGTGTGCCCATTTGGGCTATTTCTCGTACCAGCCAGTGCACCACGACTGGTCTATCAAAAATCGTGGCATGTGCTATCCTGTCTGTGGGATGGTGCATATAAAACATCCCTTGTTACTAATTTAAACATTTGGCGGCTTTCTTCTAAGACTGCATGTCAAAATTACCAAAATGTTTGACTTCCAATAGCCGGTGGTTAATAATCTATGTGCTCTTATGATGTCGTTAAACAAAAACAAACTTTAATTATTGTTTTACAGTCAGTATAAATGAACGCACGCCCGAGAAAAGAGGATTTATCTTTGGTAATATGGTGAAGGGAATGGCCAACCTGATGACTGATATGATTAAAGCTCCTGCCCACGCCATAGAGGGCGCTATTGACTTTGTGAACGACCACCATCATCACCATAGCAACCAAATAAACGTACCAATAGTAATACCAGGAGGACTTAACATTCTAAAAGGTAACATATGCTTCTTTTTTCCCTTCTTTTGTTCTAAACATCAAAGAAATTAGTATAGAAGTGACAGACGACAGCTGTAGTGGAAGTACTAATGGCGGGTGCTACCGTTGGGGGCAGGATATGCCCATATTTTGCGAACATCTGATATCATCACTGTAATGACAGTGATTAATGAGTGCATGCCATCACAGCTATACTTATTCTAATGAACTCTGTCCGGCGCTAGATTTGATTTCAGTGAACTATCAATATGAATGGCAATCCTCTATGTGGCGGTGCAAGAGAAATGAAATCTCCAGTAAAAGATCTCGGGGTGGCTGTCCTCCTATAGACTAGATAGAGATTCATGGAATCAACCACTTTGTTGCCAAATGCCAATTTGACTCTGGATTGTGTAGAGATATGACACTGATCATATATTACGGTTTTGTCGTTCAGGGGCCTAATTCACAAAGCTCTCTTAGGCTCTGCTAGACAACAAAGCATCCTCTTTGCAAGTCTTTTTGCATTGCACTGCGAGATCGCAAAGTTGCGAGAGTTTAGTGAATTAGGCCCCAGATTTGTCGTATAAAATACGAGGACACGTTGTCCATGCAAAGAGTTTAACTTTAGACAAAAATGGGTCGCGATCGATTTGGGTAATTTTCAATCAAGTTTACGTTTAAATGTTTATTTTCATTTACTGATTTCCGTGTACATCTTTACATAATCGGTAGGCGTCCCAAACAGTTCCTCACATCTCGTACATCAAAGGTTGTGGTACGCACTGTCCTGTCTATGGGAAAGTCCATATAAAAGATCCCTTGCTGCTTTATCGTTAAGAGCAGCATTTGTGGCAGCAGCGGGTTTCATTTCTTTGTCGCTATTGACAAAATGTCGAAAAACATTTACTCCAAGTAACTGTCGAAAACTGTCAAGTAACTGTCGAAAAACTGTCAAGTAACTGTCGAAAACTGTCAAGTAACTGTCGAAAAAAAACATTATGTTAGACTCCAAGTAATTGTAGTTCAAAGAATCAAAATGTTCTGGATTGTTGTTAAACATTCATTTCCTTCACTATGCTCATATTTAAAAATCAGCTGTCTTTTGTTTTTAATTAATTTATTATTTATTTTTTTTACCGAAAAAAATACAGAAAAGCCGAAAACCACAGGTAAATAATTGAATACTCTGCATATATCTGTTCAAGAAATACTTGAAATACGTTTAATACAAAACATATGAACGAATACATAGACTCGTAAAATAGTGCGGGGGCGGGGGTTACTTTGTTCTCCTATGTAGGCTACCTTCACCGTCATACACTTCAAAACAAAACTGAAGAAAATCTTGTTTTTATTAAGAAACACAGCCACGACTCCTTCCCTCAAATCTGAATATCGTGCATTGTTCTCCTCCAGCTGAAATGCTAATTAATATATATCTGCCCCCAGGCACCCCACCCACCCCACCCCCTGTTTCTGGCATCTTCCGACGCCTGTGTGAAAGTAATGAGAAATAAAGAAAATGTACCCACATATCTCTTTGGGAAACATTTATTCCTCCGCACAATAAACTCGTGCAATATATTTTTAAATTTGTTTTTAAGGGGAAAAAAAGAAGAAAAAAAAAAGAAGAGAAAAACAAATACATGAAATTCTGTATATATTAGAAAATTTAAAATGTCCATTGTTTATAATTATTTATAATCATTATTTCTGTTTTCAGAGAAACCGGTGGTTGCGAAAACACGTAAGTGTCACTACCCTTCTTGCTGGGGTATGGTTAAACAGTGATTGACTGATTGATTGATTTATCTATCGATTGATTGATTCATTCATTCTTGCATTCATTCATTCATTCATTTATTCATTCATTCGTTTGTTCGTTCGTCCATTCATTCATTATATTTGTTTCATTTGTATTTTGTAACTGTATCTTCAAATAGTACCTGCTAAAATATGGCCCTTAACAGTTACGGTACAAATACCCAGTCACAATAATGCACAATTAACATAAGAATACACATTTACAATAACAATACACATTCACAGTAACAATACACAATTATGTTAATGCAGTTATGGTAGGAAATAACAGATAAGGTATGAATACGAAGTTAATAATACACAGTTAAAGTAAGAATACACGTATACGGTGAGAATATAGAGTTACAGTAAGAATAGACTAGAATAGATGTTTAACGACACCCCAGTGCGAAGAATACATCGCCTACTGGCTGTCAAAGTTGCAGTAAGATTATACAGGGTAAAAGCGCCCGCCTGATGTGCGGTCGGTCTATAGTCGATCCCCGTCGGTGGGCCCATTGCACTATTTCTCGTTCAGCCAGTGTACCACGACTGGTATATCAAAGGCCGTGGTATGTGTTATCCTGTTTGTGGAATGGTGCATATAAAACATCGCTTGCTACTTGCGGGTATCCACTTTAAGATATGTCAGAATTATCAACTATTTAACATCCAATAGCTGATGGTTAATAAGTCAATATGCTCTAGTGGTGTCGTTAAACAGAACAAACTTTAACTTTAACTGTTTGTTATTTCCTTTCAGGTTGTGAAGACAAACTGGGAATTGATTGTAGCGTCTTCATAAAAGATATTTCCATTTGCAGCCAAGATAGACTGGTTGCAGTTAAATATTGTGCAAAATCGTGCAAATTCTGTTAACAATAAACATGACGTCACAACACAAGTAATGTTGGTTATTGCTTTTTTTTTTTATTAAAGGGACATTCCTGAGTTTGCTGTATTGTAAGATGTTTCTGACTAATAAAATATTTCTACGATTAAACTTACATATTAAATATATGTTCTTGTTTAGAATATCAGTGTCTGTACATTCAGTGTGTTTCTGGTGGTCTTAATATTTGTAAGAAGCCCAAACTGGATTTTGTCTTCAAATAATTTCGTACGTACGAAAAAACAATATTTTAGGAAATAAGATGAAATTTAACCTATGTAAAATTGTAATTACAATCGTTAAAAAGTCTCTGTTAGTCGATAACATCTTTAAAATTGCAGAAAACTCAGGAATGTCCCTTTAATATAATTTAACACGGGTCTAATTAGAATAAAGCGCTCGCTTGATGTGCCGTCGGCCTGGGACCGATCGGTGGGCCCATTGGGCTATTTCTAGTTCCAGCCAGTGCACCACGACTGATATATCAAAGGCCTGTCTGTGGTTTGGTGCATATAAAATATCCCTTGCTACTAATGGAAAAATGTAGCCAGTTTTCTCTGTAAGACTATATGTTAAAATTACCAAATGTTTGACATTCAGTAGCCGATGATTAATAAATCAATGTGCTTGATAACGGTGTCAAAAATACTTGAGAAAAAAAACATGGCGGTAATTTTCCAAGAAGGTGAATATTCCAGAATCAAACATTCATAAATCTTACATTGGTTATTCCATCTAGAAATGTGTTTTAGTGTCGATCCCTGTTTTCTTTATTTATCACACCTAATATAAATTTTTATATTTTTTTTATGATTGAGGAACCTCAAAATATCAATTATGCAGTAAATGTAGGCACGTAGCCTATACTGGATATCTGTCATCTGTCATTATATAAGACGTGCCCCATTTTATCACACACACAGTATATTATATCTACATTAAATAACACCGATTACAGATGTGGTGTTCATTTGGGACTCACAAATGTAAGCATTATGAAACCTCTCTATTATTAGAAAAACCTGATCAAAATCCTAGTGGAGGCACTACTTTTTATAAACAAATGAAACACTATACAAATTAAATCCTGAGATGTGTATGCTATTTTCTGGAGGGTACGACCCTGCTAGCCCAGTGTTAAAGTGCACGCCTGATGCGCGATCGGTTTAGGGTCGATCTACGTCGGTAAGCTGTATGGTATACTATGCTGTATGTGACATGGTGCATATATATAAAAGATCTCTTGCTACTAATGGAAAAAATGTGGCGGGTGTCCTCTCTAAGACTATATGTCTGAATTACCAAATGTTTGACATCAGTAGCCGATGACTAATACATCAAAGTGCTCTAGTGGCGTCGTTAAACAAAACAGAGTGATTCAGTATTCAGATCCACTGTCCGCCACAGTGTCACTGTCACAGAGTGCAGTATCAGTTAGCGGATTTGCACATACCGATGTTTCAGCAGACACATCATCAGGACACATCGCCTCACAGTTACATGTAGCAGTGTATGGTTGGCCACTCACTTGACACCTTACACTTCGAGCCGCAGTCTGTTACATGTCCGGATAATTATAAACAGTTTATGTGCAGCTGGAGGTTGATTAAACATCATTGGCTCCATTGTCCATTGATTTATACCCAAACTATGCTGGATCAGCTTCCTCGTGCATGGAAATGATAGCTTCTCGTCTAATTCTCAAGTGACATCCACTGCTGTCACCTGCTGGAGGAAGCATTTTTGGCTAGTACACTTTTTCAACTAATTGTGGATCCAGAGAATGGGTCACAGGGGTCCCGTGACCTCCCGCACACATTTGAAGTGTCCTTTTAAATGGGGGGTTTCAAATTCATCATCTACAATAAACAACACTAAACTGCCCTAGAAGCTCGTCTCAGGGCATCTTTATTTAAAAAAATTCCGGGAAGCACGCCCTTAACGGTAGTACCTTCTCCCCAAAAAAACAAAAACAAAACAACAACCAAAAAAACCCCAAAAAACCCACAACAACAACAAAACAAACAACAACAACCAGACCTTGCTCCCTTTAGGAGGTCGGCCTATTTGCCTTCGACAAATTCATTTTCCCTTTTTTAGGATTTTGTTACCCCCACCTTACAAAATCCTGTATCCGCCCTGAAACTCTAATGTCTTTATTTATCACACCTCAGATACTTTAGTGGCCAATTTGTAACGATTGTAACTATTTGTTCAAGACATGTCAAATAATCATACTTACATCCATTACGGTTCAGTCAAGTTCATGGCAGACCAAATGTGTGGGGCAATTTTGATAATTTAATATATGGGATGGGGAAATAATTTTTATGCGTCTATCTGATATACAGGTACATGTAGTAGGATATTGATAACTCTAAATTGTCCATTAATGTGACGCAGAATACTGGATCGGGTTTTTCCAAAAAGATATCGTCCGTTGACCTGTTTTGGCGAGGGACCTGTTTTGGTGGTTGCGTCGTTTGTGTGCAACAATACGTACATTTGAAGATTTCCGACATCGTTGTCTTTTGCATGGGGAAAGTAACAAGTGTCTATCACATTCACAAAAAATGTTCGTAAAAATAAAGTTAAAACGAGCAAAGAAAGCAAGATTGCACTTGGCCCACTCATAAAAACGGCACATTTCTTAATACCTTTTTTTTTGCTATATTTTCAAAGACTCTCATTTGAAAGAAAACTTAATTTTAAAAACTATTTTTGTCTGTTCTCATCTGTACTGCTATATATTATTACAAGTACATATTTTGTTGAACAACATACATAATTTGATAAAACACTGAAAAGTTGGGAAAGTTTTTGCTGTAAGCTATAGGCCTACCACTAAACGTTTCATTCACCGAAACAGGTTACGAAATTAATAATATTTAATGTCGATGCACGCTACAGTTTTTGAAGCACGTGTTGTAAACTTTGCTACAGAGTGACAGTTTAGTGCTTATTTGAAGTGCCGAAATTACAATTTGACATTAATTTTTATTGAACCTCCGATCAGCAATAAACATCACAATAATAAATATCGTGCCGGAGATGTTTATCTTGATGAACTACGAATACTTATGCTCACCGAAACTGGTTCACCCATGATATATATATATAATTGTATATAATGTTGAATAAGCCCTTGAGGTATGTAATGGATTGTAAAGGATTCAAGAGGTTATTTGCTATATACACAGTGCACGTTTTTAGGTGTACACATTCCTGTAGGCGTGAATATGATACAAAAGTCCTACCTGCATGAGTCAGTGGCCTCAAAAAGCTGATAAATCAGGGAACTCAGTCTGTTAAGGAATTTGTTATAATATCTAAACCTCTACTAGAGTTGCCCCCCATATGTTTTCCCAGAAAGACTGCTTTGTTTTGTTTGACGCATATTAGTTGGACAGTGACGGTGAAAGCGTAGGAAAGTACTGGTGGTTAATATTGGACATCATTGACGAAAAATGACTGTGTCCATTGGAACAGTTTCTCTTAATGATGGGGTGCATGTCTAGCAAGATTTCTCCAGGTATACAACATAAATTATTCAATAATTCAGTCCGTATTATTAATACGAACGCTGTGCGGTATAAAACGTTATGCAATTTTAATTGAATACCTGACCCGAAATACAAATTGAAGTAACACTTACCCAGTGTCACAGAAAGGGTAACCATGATATGTCAGGGATCAGATTGCTATTGTATAAAAAATATGCTGGTGTTTCCTTTTCTTTTCTATTAATTCCCAACGCATGTTGACAGTGAGATTATTTGACATGGGGGATACATTATATGTAACAGTGTTCTCGCTGGGTGAAAATTAAAGGAGGGCAGCCGCACAGCACCACACCCTTCAAAAAAAAAATAATAATAATAATAATAAAAAAAAAATGGGGGGGGGGGGGGGGAAAGCTTAAATTAAAATGTTTTCGTTGCTCAAATAAAATATAACTTTTATTGTTTGTATTAAACATACAAATGGATACAGGTATAGGACAAAATAGAGACTGTTAAAAATGCTATTAAATTATGTTTCGGTAACCGTCGTAAATGTTTCGTCAGTTGCTTTTTCGTACACAACGCGGCATGTTTCCTTTGATGTCCAGTGGGCAGACTGATCGTTGTGGTTTTTTAATGTGTGGAAAAAAGTGTGCATTTGGAAATAGCGGAGATAGGTGCTGGAAATTATAGTAGGGTGCTGGAAAATAAAGAGGGGCGCAGAAAAATAAAGGAGGGGCGGAAAACGTGAAAGGAGGGTGGCAAAATGCTACTTGTTTAATAATCTCAGTATATCACATTCTGTTTCAGATTTTGAAGATGTGACAAGTGACATTATTTCACATGTGGGATACCTATTCAGGCAAGGTGGGGATGAGGAGGCTCTAGTCCCCCCCCCCCCCCACCCCCCCGAAATCTGAATAAAAAATATTATTGGTAGTAAATCTTAATTGCATTTCAAGACATCTAGTTTTCAAAATTTTATGGCAGAGCATACCCCCAAACCCCCAGAAACTTTGCTTTGCACACTTGATCTCAGTGACCCAGTCAGCTTCCCAATGTCTACTTGCTTCCGCTGTCCCTCATATTATATAATAACTGACTACTTGTTTAATAAACTTTGTATTTGACACCCTGGTTTCAGATTTTGAAGATAAGCCAAAAGAGGCGACAAAGGGACTGTTACTACGTGGAGATGTAGCTACAAAAGTGGAATCAAGAAATGAGAGAGAGAAAAAAATGAAAGAAAAGCAAATTCGGATAACTTCCGCAGCTGAGGTGAGTGAAAATATTATTTTTTAATAAATATTTCTCAGTCTGTCTGTCTCTCTCTCTGTCTCTCTCTCTCTCTCTCTCTCTCTCTCTCTCTCTCTCTCTCTCTCTCTCTCTCTCTCTCTCTCACAAATAACAGAATAACCATATGAATACTAGTATTATTATGTCACAGAATTACTTTCCTTTATAAATTAATAAAACAAATTTGATTAAATAAAAACTAAATTATTATAAAATAAAAATTTAATTTACATATATATATGTTATATTTATAAATGGCTTAAAACCTATTATTCTTAATGCACAAGAGCATATGCACATACAATGTTACACATTGTCCAACTTTAAAAAACAAAATTTGCAGTGTATTTAAGTCATTGTTCAGTATATAATTATCACATACACCTGATCATTAAACCCATTGTAAGATCTGTATTATGTGAATGTGCCTGTGTAATACAGGCTTGTTCACCACAAAGGTAATGTGCCTGTGTAATACAGGCTTGGTCACCACAAAGGTAATGTGCCTGTGTAATACAGGCTTGGTCACCACAAAGGTAATGTGCCTGTGTAATACAGGCTTGTTCACCACAAAGGTAATGATGTGCCTGTGTAATACAGGCTTGGTCACCACAAAGGTAATGTGCCTGTGTAATACAGGCTTGGTCACCACAAAGGTAATGTGCCTGTGTAATACAGGCTTGGTCACCACAAAGGTAATGTGCCTGTGTAATACAGGCTTGGTCACCACAAAGGTAATGTGCCTGTGTAATACAGGCTTGGTCACCACAAAGGTAATGTGCCTGTGTAATACAGGCTTGTTCACCACAAAGGTAATGATGTGCCTGTGTAATACAGGCTTGGTCACCACAAAGGTAATGTGCCTGTGTAATACAGGCTTGGTCACCACAAAGGTAATGTGCCTGTGTAATACAGGCTTGGTCACCACAAAGGTGATGTGCCTGTGTAATACAGGCTTGGTCACCACAAAGGTAATGTGCCTGTGTAATACAGGCTTGGTCACCACAAAGGTGATGTGCCTGTGTAATACAGGCTTGGTCACCACAAAGGTGATGTGCCTGTGTAATACAGGCTTGGTCACCACAAAGGTGATGTGCCTGTGTAATACAGGCTTGGTCACCACAAAGGTAATGTGCCTGTGTAATACAGGCTTGGTCACCACAAAGGTAATGATGTGCCTGTGTAATACAGGCTTGGTCACCACAAAGGTAATGATGTGCCTGTGTAATACAGGCTTGGTCACCACAAAGGTAATGTGCCTGTGTAATACAGGCTTGGTCACCACAAAGGTAATGTGCCTGTGTAATACAGGCTTGGTCACCACAAAGGTAATGTGCCTGTGTAATACAGGCTTGGTCACCACAAAGGTAATGTGCCTGTGTAATACAGGCTTGGTCACCACAAAGGTAATGTGCCTGTGTAATACAGGCTTGGTCACCACAAAGGTAATGTGCCTGTGTAATACAGGCTTGGTCACCACAAAGGTAATGTGCCTGTGTAATACAGGCTTGGTCACCACAAAGGTAATGTGCCTGTGTAATACAGGCTTGGTCACCACAAAGGTAATGATGTGCCTGTGTAAGATGATGTACCGGTAACCAAAGAACTACGTAGTACCTTGACTTTACACCCTGCAGAATTACCTACATACATATATGTATACACACCATGTGTTCTGTTTATTGAATGTGATTTGTTTTCTGAGTGACTTTGCTCCAGCATAGGGTAATATCATTTAGAAATATACTTTAATAAAATGTTCTACAATATATTTAAGTACATGTAAACAAAACAGAATTAAAATAGAAGGAATAAGTTTTAGCAGATGAATTCATTTATTTCAGTTAATTTTCATGCTTATATCCAATTAAGGTTGAAGCACATTGCCCTGGGCAGGTACAGCTATCTGTGTTGTCTGTCTAGAACAGTGGGTTAGTGATTAGTTGTTAGAGTTTAGTGAGAGAGAAATAGTTTACATATAGCAGCATTACACCTCCCCAATTAAAACTTGTTCTCGGTGGGAGCTGGTAATGGGATGAGAACCCTGTACCTACCAGCCTTAAGACCAATGACTTTACAACTATATAAGCCACTAAGATTGGTATTTAACTGATTTCTACAACCAACATACAGATAGCAACCACAGATTTTAATTAAAATGCTGTTGGGTTCGAGATTACCATAGCAACAACAGCAAGTGCTTTGGTTACCCTCCTTGCATGACATTGTGCCCCCAAAATTGGACGTTGTCGACAGCAAGAAAAATGCTGTGGTACCTTACCTGGTTTGTCACTGTGTCCTTCCCATATATTCCTTGTTGTATATTTGTAAGAAATAGTAAAAATTAATTATTATTTTTAAAAAGATAAAAGATATCCGTGTCCAACAAAGTCCATAGGCTACATTTTTACTTGTCCAGAATAAGTGGTTTGTTTCATTCAAGTGGACGGGTGAAACTTTTTGATTGCACAAAATGAATCTGTTTTCAAACATTTTGTTAAATTTACTTGTCCATCAGATAAACATAGAAATACATTTTGCTTGTCCGAGCAGATTTTGATTTATTATAACAAATGGACAATAATCAGGGCTCAACCTATACTTTGCCAGATTAGCCAGTTGCTAATTTATATATATATATATACACACACAAAAGTGGCTACAACATTTAGTCTTTGGCTAATAAAATATTCTTTAAATTACACCACATTTTCATAATTTTGAAGGAAATTCTCTACAAATTTGAAAATCAGCTAAAGCAAAATGTGTTTCAGTGTGAGCGTGAATAATCAAGTACTTAACATATCAAATGCTGGATATGTACATGTAGCTTTGTGGAATGTGAACATAATGAAACATTACGATAATACCATTATGTACCCTGCATGGTACACTAAATAGACTTGTTTACAAATACCAGCTGTAATTTTAGACATATTTACTTGATGCAAACAATTAGCCTTAACAAATGGGAAGGTGACCTGTGGAGAGAGGTTGTTTGTTTTAGAATAAATACACCAATAACAAATAAAAAAATCTCCCTACCACCCTTAAAAAATGCACCATATTTATGTGTGTAAATGTACATATAAAAATAAAGAAATATGGCATGTGTAAATATGACAAAAACACTAACAATAACAACAAAAATCTTAACCATTGTTAAAAAAGCACCATATTTATATATAAACCTATTGTCCGAACCAAATTGTTAACAACTACGAAAAATTACTCTCCTACCTTTAATTGCCGTTAGATTTCCTCCAAAGTTTGTCCAGACACAAATCTTGAAAAAACCATTACAATGACAAAGATTCCACATACCAGATGCTAACCATGTCATCTATATCGACTTCGCTGAGAGCGCATAGGGGAAAAAGCATGTAATTTTGTATCAGCTGCCATTTTGACTTTTTATGGAATATTCTTCAAGAGGGGTGAAAGGATAGGACTTAATCTAACAACGTCATAACATGTTATGATATAAAAGCAAACGTGATGACGTCATATTATTTTTTTTTTATATTATTATTATTATTTTAATGATACCACTAGAGATCATCGATTTCATATTAATTGTGTCACATACTTTGGAGGCTTTCACCCCTTTTGAAGAGTATTCCATAAACAAGCAACATGGCAGACAGCAGAAAACTGCATGTATTTTTCCCTATGCAGTCTCAGCAAAGACAATATCGGCGACATCGTTGCAGTCTCGTGTTTGGAATCTGTATATTTGTAGTGTTTTTTTTGCGATTTGTGTCTGGACAAACTTTGGAGGAAATCTAACGGCAATTAAAGGTAGGAGAGTAATTTTTTTCTAGTTGTTAACAATTTGATTCGGACAATACATATATACATGTGTGTCCTAACAACTAGATGAAACTGTTGCAGGGCACAATATTTCATGCGAACCGCCGTTCTGTTCGCGTGTCGGTTACGCAAAATTAAATTTACGCGAACCGCAAATCGGTTACGTCATGATCTGTAAACGTTCAGAAATTAAAACTTGCAAACTTCACGATTACAGGAAGTTTATTCATGCAGACATACTACTGGTATTCCGACAAATGTTTTAGACTGATTTTTAGATACTTGATGCGCAGCAAACCAGTAAACAACGTTATATTGCAACAGTTGTAACTTGCGACCAGTCTACAGTTTTAAAACATTTTTAAAGAAATGTGCTCGGACCGCTTGTAGACATACTATTGGATTGGCTATAATTTTACATATGTTAAAAACAGTTTTAACGTAAACAAGAATCCAAAAGTGTCAAAAAAATTGAACAATACTAACACCGCATAATGAGCTTTAAAAAACCCACATTTGGAACGTCACTGTAGTATATAAGTACCATCGATGAAGAGAAAGTAGCATAGCCACCGCAAATCGCAAAAAGGAATCCCTACAAATGAGTATTTATCTATTTCAAAGGCGTAGCGCCCATTACGCACAGTACGTAATGCAAAAACAAAATCCGGGAATAGGTCGAGGCTGTCTGTAATTGTTCTATAAAATATCCTCTTAAAATTGATTCGAAAAAAGATTTCTAAAAATGCATCAACAGGTGTCCTGAGTTTCAAAATTTTCACAGAGGGAGGCCCCCCGAATCCCCCTGCTCGGGCACGCCTTTGGCGTGCGTAATTCTAAGAAAATTTCTGGCTACGCCCCTGTATTTTGTTTCAGTACTGGGGCTAATATTCAGTTGTTTTATAATATTGTTAACTTTAGCAAGCATTAAAGACATTTTCTTTTCTTTTTTTAAAATGTTTTCTTTTGTATTTGTTTTAACTTTGTTTCAGTTAAAAACTATGTATTTAAAATATAATTTCAACGTAATTTTGAGGTAACCGATCAGATAACCCATGGGTTACGCAAATATAATTCACGTAACCGAACTATTGGTTACCTAGGTAAAAACCACGTGAACCGACTTCCGGTTACCTCAGATTTCGAAATATTGTCCCCTGTGTTGACTAGGTCAAAGTTATCAGTAGTTGAAACTATCGCTAGATAAAGTTCATGACATTGTTTTCTTGATGCTCTGTTGTGGTTACTATTGTTGTCTAACTGTAGTGTAGATGTAACATTGATCTTTTATATAATGTGTACATATATCCGTGTCGCAAGAGGCGATAATTAGCTGTATTATTGCTAGCCAGGCAGCATGCCACAAATAGTTTTTTGTAATTAACCTTTTGTGTCTGTGCATGTTGTTCAGTTTTCGGTAATTATGGTTTTGTGTTTGTGGGTGGTGTTCAGTTTCTGTAATTAAAGTTTTATGTTTGCATGTAGTGAGTAGGCAGAGATCTGCCAACTGTGGGTGTATAAGTCTTTAAGACCTAAACAAGGGGGTGGTAATTTAATCATGCTGTGGATAACAGGATCTGGAGGATTACAAGCACAGCATTACATAGTTGGCAGGCACTGAAAGGGGCTTAGCTCTACTAGGACCTGTACTCTGGCCTTGTACAGTGCAGTACTCTCTATCTCTGTTATGGTTGCTAACTCTCTGTTATGTGTGCTAACTCTTGTTAAATAGCTTAAATTAACTGCACCTCTTTAAGATTTGCCATCATCTGTAGACATATTGATTCAAATCTCTCTTGTGTTCTTGACAAGCATTGTTCAAACAGTGTGCTTTGGTAGCCATTTCAGTATAAGCCATGTCAACTAATAGGCTATCTGCTTATTTTTTGTGTGGCCCTTTACTTCATCCTTAATTGACATGTTCCATAACTTGAATCAAAACCAACAATTGGCATTATAGAGTTAAAGTTTGTTTTGTTTAACAACACCACTAGAGCACATTGGCTATTGGATGTCAAACATTTGGTAATTCTGACATGTAGTCATCAGAAAAAACAATGCTACATTTTTCCTAATGCTGCAAGGAATCTTTTATATGCACTTTCCCATAGACAGGAAAGCACATACCAAGGTCTTTGACCAGTTGTGGTGTACTGGTTGGAATGAGAATAAAACCCAATCAGTTAAATGGATCCACCGAGGTGGTTCGATCCTATGATGCAAGCACCTCAAGCGAGTACTCAACCGACTAAGCTAAATTCTTCCCCTTAGCCTTATAATGACTGTGGTTTAGCTTGCAAGTCTGGAGTAGGTCATCAGTTCACATCCAACTACCAGCTACCATCTAGAGAGAGTTTTAATGACTCAAAGATGAGGTGTAAGGCCACTACTCTGACTCTGACTTGCTGCTCACCATAAACATTAAACAATAATCAGTCTCTGACAGACAGTCCCACTCCCAGTCCTTCATTTTAAACAGTATCAGGTGAATGATAATTTAAATCACACACTATGTAGGCTCCAGGCAAGTGATTTGTGTTCATTACAAAAAAAACTTGAGTAAAGCTTGCATATACAGTAAAACCTCTCAAGACCAGACCCTCTGTAAACTGGAATTCCCTCAAAAGTGGTCATTTTACAGACTCCCTTTTTAAAAACCAGGACAGACCTTAACCTCTCTAAACCGGATCCCTCTTAAAACTGGACATTTATCTTGGTCCCAAGGGTGTCCGGTTTAGAGGGGTTTCATTGTATATGCATTGACAAAAAGACATTTTCAGTAACACCATACATTAAACAATCAGTGAATCAGCATGCTGATGTTCAAACACTGGGGCCGGCTGGAGTTAAAACAGAAGTGGGAGGTACACTGTTACCATATTTTAAGTGGGTGACAAAAAATGCTTCTGCAATCCCTGTCAGTCGGTCCTTGGTGGCGCAGTGGTTAAGCAATCAGACTACAGGCTGGTAGGTACAGGGTTTGCAGCCTGGTACCAGCTCCAACACAGAGTGAGTTCTTAAGGGCTCAGTGGGTAGGTGTAAGGCCACTACAACCTCTTCTCTCTCACTAACCATTAAACAACTATCAACTAACCCACTCTCCTGGACAGACAGCCCCGATAGCTAAGGTATGTGCTCAGGACAGCGTGATTGAACCTTAATTGGATAAAAGCACGAAAATAAGTTGAAATGAAATGAATGGACCGCGACTGGTATATTAAAGGCTGTGGTATATGATATCCTGTCTATTGGATTGTGTAGATAAAACATAACTTGCTGCTAATACTAATGGAAAAATATAGCATGTTTCCTTTCTAAGATTATGCCAGCCAGTGCACAACAACTGGTACATCAAAGGCCGTGATATGTGCTATCCTGTCTATGGGATGGTGCATATAAAAGATCCCTTGCTGCTAATCGAAAAGAGTAGCCCGTGAAGTGGCGACAGCAGGTTTCCTCCCTCAATATCTGTGTGGTCTATAACCATATGTCCGACACCATATAACCGTAAATAAAAATCTGTTGAATGCATCGTTAAATAAAACATTTCCTTTGGTCTGAACAGGATAAAGCAGATATCCGACGTAAGTAACTAGTTATTATTTTTATCCTGCAGACCATAAAAATTAAGGGGAAAAGCTATTATTTCTGTTATTTCTGCCACATTGTAATATGACCTAGAGGTCAAATGATCAATTTTGTAATGTAGAGCTCTACGCGTGTGACGTCTTATGAGTGATGTCAAAAGTCATAATCTGCTAGTATACGTTTATGACTTCGCTTTAATTGGTCATCATAATCTGTTAATGGAAACAGTGGTTGCAGGATAAAAATTAAAATATTGTTGGTGGAGGGATGAGTAGTTGGGTAGATACATGGTTGGATGGATGCATGGTTGGATGAGTAGTTGGGTGGATACATGGTTGGATGGATGCATGGTTGGATGAGTAGTTGGGTGGATACATGGTTGGATGGATGCATGGTTGGATGAGTAGTTGGGTGGATACATGGTTGGATGGATGCATGGTTGGATGAGTAGTTGGGTGGATACATGGTTGGATGGATGCATGGTTGGATGAGTAGTTGGGTGGATACATGGTTGGATGGATGCATGGTTGGGTGAGTAGTTGGGTGGATACATGGTTGGATGGATGCATGGTTGGGTGAATGGGTTTATGTGGATGGTAAAAAAGTAAAGTTTTGTTTTATTTAACAACGCCACTAGAGCACATTGATTTTTTATCTTATCATCGGCTATTGGGCATCAAACATATGGTCATTCTGACACTGTTTTTTTAGAGGAAACCTGCTGTCGCCACATAGGCTACTCTTTTATGACAGGCAGCAAGGGATCTTTTATTTGCGCTTCCCACAGGCAGGATAGCACAAACCATGGCCTTTGTTGAACCAGTTATGGATCACTGGTCGGTGCAAGTGGTTTACACATACCCATTGAGCCTTGCGGAGCACTCACTCAGGGTTTGGAGTTGGTATCTGGATTAAAAATCCCATGCCTCGACTGGGATCCGAACCCAGTACCTACCAGCCTGTAGACCGATAGCCTAACCACGATGCCACTGAGGCCGGTTATGTGGATGTATTTTGGATGGACGGATGGAGGGTATTGGGTGGATGTATTTTGGATACTTAAATAATTATTTAACTAATTATTTTGTGTGTTTTATTTTATTAGGAACTGTATTGGTTGGATTTTGGATACTTAAATACTTAATTAACTCATTATTTTGTGTGTTTTGTTTGATCAGGAACTGTGTGGCCGGATTCTTGAAGAAAAGGAGCGTCTTTCAATCAACTCGAGATCTCGGGAGACGTCTGTAAACACGTCGAGAGTCACATCGCCATCAGGAGAACGCAAAAGTAACCATTTGGTATTTTTAATATGTAGTTAGAGTGCTCGGCTAAGGTGAAAAATTGCCTTGTCTTTCCAGCCAGTCTTCCTGCTAGCTCAAAGTATATGCTATATGTACACGGTTCATAGAAAACATTTTTAATTTAATTTTCCAGGCCTGGATAGTCATGGACTAATTTTCCAGGTATGGAAGGTCAAGGGATTTTGAGATGAGTCGTGAAACATCATGACAACTAATTTGTTCCTATTTAAAATAAGACAAGGAGAGAGAGACTGTATGTGTCAGGATATTGTAATGTTACTAGCTTATGTTGCAAACTACAGACACATTCTTGAAATTCCTAACTAAAAGGGTCATGGTACCTTCATGGATTTTAACTGTAAATAAAGAACGGTGAAACTCTTTAAAACTTAGGGACGGGATGCAGCTCAGTGGTACAGCGCTTGCCTGATGCGCGATTGATCTAGGATCGATTCCTGTCGGTGGGCCCATTGGGCTATTTCTTGTTCCTGCCAGTGCTCCACAACTGGTGTAACAAAGGCCGTGGTATGTACTATCCTGTCTGTGGGATGGTGCATATAAAAGATCCCTTGCTGCTAATCAAAAAGAGTAGCCCATGAAGCGGTGACAGTGGGTTTTTCATTCCTTCCTTAAAACTTGAATCTCTGTGAACATGAATTCCCTCAAAACCAGACATTTTTCACAGTCCCTTTTTAAATGTCAGTACAGAACAGAACCTCTCTAAAGTAGATACCTCTTAAAACTGGACTTTTTAATTGGTCACTAGGGTGTCCAGTTTAGAGGGGATTCACTGTATATGAACAATAAATTGTAGTTGTATCTGGGATATTTAAACAGCTTGTTTTGAATGTTATATACTCTTCAAAAGAAGAAACGCAAAACTACATTGTCGTAACATTTGGAGAATTGATTTAATTATTGAATGGTGAGTCCGATAATTACCAAATGTTGCAGGATTGTTCACAATTCACTCTAGTCCATTGTGAGTAAGTGATAGGACACACCACCAAGGTCAAGGTCATCTGGAGTCAATACCGGGTGTGGCCTCCGCGTGTGTTGACAACTGCCTGGCACCGCCTGCCCATTGAAGCAACCAGAGTACGGATGACGTCCCGGGGGATGGTGGCCCACTCGGCCTGCAAGGCTGCTGCCAGCTCGGGCAGGGTCTGTGGCTGTGGTTGTCGCTGTCGGAGGCGTCGGTCCAACTCGTCCCATAGATGCTCAATTGGGTTCAAATCCGGTGATATCGATGGCCAAGGAAGGACATTAATGTTGTTGTTCTGTAGGAAAGCCGTTGTGAGGCCTGGCGTTGTCATGTTGGAACACTGCGTTGGCGTTGGCCATAACTGGAACGATGTGTGGCCGGAGGATCTGGTCAATGTAGCCCTGTGCATTCAGGTTGCCCTGCACGTGGACCAGGTCAGTTCTGCCAGTGTGTGAGATGGCTGCCCACACCATGACACTACCCCCGCCGAATCTGTCCACTTCCTGCACGCAGTTTGCCGCATAACGTTCACCACGACGCCTATACACGCGACATCTTCCATCATGACGTCGGAGCAGAAATCGGGACTCGTCACTGAACCACACCTGTCGCCATTGTCGATGAATCTGGCACCACTGCAGTCGGAGTCGACGGTGTTGTGGTGTTAAGATGACACCTCGAACTGGACGTCTGGCACGAATTCCTACCTCACGTAGGCGGTTCCGTACGGTCTGGTCGGATATCCTGCGCAAACCTGGTATTGCTGCGGCTGTGGAGGTGGCAGTAGTCAATCGTTCCCGAAGGTGGCGTACCCGGATGTAGCGGTCCTGCCCGGGGGTAGTGACCCATGGTCGACCGGATCTAGGGAGGTCACGTGTTGATCCATGTTGCTGGTAACGGTCCCACAGTCTGGAGATGGTGCTTGGGGACACATGGAATGCCCTGGCAACGGCCGTTCTGGATTCGCCTGCGTCTAGTCGGCCGATGGCATTGTTTCTCTGCGGTTCACTGAGACGTGGCATGTCCTGGATTGTCAACTGTCAGCCAGATACAGAGGCCAGGCAAGCGAACACCCTGCACTTTTATACTGTCGGTGTTCATGTTGCACGTGCAGACAATGCACGTGCAGTGGTGACATGGTTTGCACGTGGCTGTGTTTTTGCGAATATTCACATTTTGGAACTTTATTGTACAGTAGCTGCGTTTTATCGAATGTAACCGTGGGAATGTGTTTGGGACATGCAATGACCTTATATTCACAAAGCATGAACCGGTAGGAAACATAAAATCCGAGTTATAACCCATTTGTACCCTTTTGCGTTTCTTTTTTTGAAGAGTATATTAAAGGCCCAGTGATTAAGCCATTGAACTCAACTCTGGAAGATACTGGCTTCATATTCAGGTGATTGGTCCTACCCAGAGTGAAGTTTAATGTTGAGACTACTTCATTAACATTGTTCTAGCTGAAATGAGTTGGGCCAGGACAGCATGCATACTTGAATCTTAAAGGGGATATATAAGCACAAAAATAAATTAAGGTAAATGACTGAATGAATAGAGGCTTCTTTTTTGTGGTTCCTTATGTGGTTTTTTATAGACATACATGTACATATTCAAGACAAAATTTAGTAAATGCTAAATGAAATAACAGAAAAATAGATTGTTACACATATTGACAGATAGAGTAACAGAATAGAATGAAACGGTGTCTGTTTATCAATAACACATGCATGTATTTCAATGTTAAGTCAATTATTACTGAGGATATAATCATGCATGTAATCAGACTGATCATGGCTTAGTCTTTTATGATGTGTTACAACTGAAAGTTCATCCGTGAAAAACTTAACCTAAATTGTTTATACACTAAAATTGTCTATTCTAAATTTGTTCAGGCATACATGTATAGCCAAAGCAATGCCCCCATGTGGAATAATTGCCATGTTTTGTTAAAAGACTGATCAATCGTTCATGATAATACCTGTACCAGTGCAAGTTAGATCAATCATTTATGATAATACCAAATGGAAGTTTGTTGAAGCATAATAACACTAACGTTTGTTTATCATCCCTTTTTCTGGCAACTGAATCCAAACCATTCTGAAATGCCATTTGTTTGAAAGGTTATATACTTTTCAAAATTGTAAGGTATATTAGCTGTGGGAAAAGGTTATATGATAATAGTTAATTAATTGGGCAAACATTACAACCGGTAGTTCAGTATTACAGTAGGTTTTATGACCACCAAAGATCTTGAAGGACGATTGGGGTCAGAAGTGAAATTTGAAAGTTGATGTTTTTTATCAGTAAATCGCAAATTCAAACAATAAAAATGACTAAAAACAAAACAATAACAACTGTATGATCAACAGAATGAAAAAGATTGACAGAAATAATGTTCGACAGTAATTAATCGACCTTCCTGGAAATTGTCAAAATCGAGAATGACACCCCACAAACGTGTACGGGGCAAGTGCGTGATGCATGTGCAAAATATGGAATGTGTTTCGGTGTTTTGTTAAACAGACCTGAATGTTCAACTTTTTTTTAAGAGTATATAACATGTTGATCAAGCCCAATTTAAAGTTTTTAATCATACAGTTTTTGTTTGTGAAGAGTTCTGTTTTGGTGTTTGATTGTAACTGGCAAATTAAAAAATATATACTTGTAAAAAAACCCAGTATCTTGCATATATGTATGAAATGGTATGCATGAAGTGGTATATACTTTATATTCATTAAACCTTTATACAAGAACTTCACTGTGAAAGAAGCCCAATGACATGTGTCTGTGTATGTCACTGAGTGGTCTTTTTACAAAGCAGATTTTTAATATCCTGCTTGCATGCATCAGTCTATTGTAAAGTAAAAAAACTGCCACAAGAGATACAATGTGCAGTGATATATTGTCTGTGTGCATTGTTATTGAAGAATGTTTGTTAACAATGACAGCACTTGCCTAACACCAATCACCAAGCTGGACACATGAACCTGTACATTGTCAATTGTTTGGAAACTGGTGCACATCCAAAAATCAATATTGCATATACAGTGAATCGGAAAGATATCCGTCTGGTCCCTCTCCTTCCCTCATCAATGTAAAGAGGGATTTTTTGATGAGGCTTATATATGGAATGAATGAATGTGGGCACCGGGTGGATATTTTGTCATTGCATTTTATAAGTTAGAAAATTTGGGACCATGAAATTTGGCCAGTTTGTAAAGGGTCTGGTCTGGTCCACTGTACATATATATACTTAATAAAAGGTTGTCAAAGGTGTCTGTGTGTTAAATGTATTAGTGTGTTATTACATACCCATTTAATCTTATTATATACATGTAGCAATAAAGACAATGCCTTCTTTTATAATTCAATATTTGACATATTTAATGAATAAAAGACTCGGCTATGTTTTTTTAACATGTCACCATTCACAATGCTATCATAGTAATGGCATTCAGGTACCTGCTAAAATAAACAATTGTGTAACAAAACACACCTTCCTTCAAGATGGCCAACCTGTGTACTCAGGACACATGTCTGTGTATTTAAGGGATGTATCTGAAGAACCCTTACCCACCTTCAAGTTGGTCAACCTGTGTATTCAGACCACATCTCTACAGGTGTATTTAAGGGATATATCTGAAGAACCCTTACCCACCTTCAAGTTGGTCAACCTGTGTACTCAGGGCACATATCTGTGTATTTAAGGGATATATCTGAAGAACTCTTACCCACCTTCAAGTTGATCAACCTGTGTACTCGGACCACATCTCTACAGGTGTATTTAAGGGATATATCTGAAGAACCCTTACCCACCTTCAGGTTGGTCAACCTGTATACTCAGGGCACATATCTGTGTATTTAAGGGATATATCTGAAGAACCCTTACCCACCTTCAAGTTGATCAACCTGTGTACTCAGGGCACATATCTGTGTATTTAAGGGATATATCTGAAGAACCCTTACCCACCTTCAAGTTGATCAATCTGTGTACTCAGGGCACATATCTGTGTATTTAAGGGATACATCTGAAGTACCTCTACCCACCTTCAAGATGGTCAACCTGTGTATTCAGATCACACTTCTACATGTGTATTTAAGGGATACACCTGAAGTACCCGTACCCACCTTCAAGTTGATCAGCCTGTGTACTCAGGGCACATATCTGTATTTAAGGGATACACCTGAAATACCCTTACCCACCTTCAAGTTGATCAACCTGTGTACTCAAGGCACGTGTCTTCTGTTTTTAAGGAACATATCTGAAATACGTTTACTTTCCTGTCCTGTACGGAGGAACTGGTGAGAGCCGACACCTACGCCCATGACAGTATTTCTCATTCCAGCCAGTGGTCGTCCACAACTGGTGTAACGAGGGCCGTGATATGTACTATCTTGTCTGTGGGATGGTGCATATAAAAGATCTCTTGCTGCTAATTGAAAATAGTAGCCTATGAAGTGACGACAGTGGGTTTCCTCTCGCAATATCTGTGTGGTCCTTAACCATATGTATGACACCATATAATCGTAAATAAAATGTGTTGAGTGCATCATTAAATAAAAACATTTCCTTCCATGATAGGTGTTGAGCTACAACAGCTTGTTCTGAATGTGCATGTTAAACCCTATGACTTGGCTTGTCTCATGGTACCCTTACCTATACCTTCAACCTGGCCATTTGAACACACTGTACGACAAACACTTGCTCTATTTAATATTTATTAGCAGTGCACATACAATGTTTTCTTCTGTCAATGCTTGTTGTCATTGTATTTCTTATTTTAATGTCCCTCTCATGAGTGCCCTGTATTGACTTGGTCAGTGTTAGGTTAGATTACTACCAAGAGTAGTGTTATAAATAACTAATAAATAAAGTCTTAAGAATTTTCTTACAGTAAACTCAGTGTTTATGTACACTCAACATGTGTTAGTATAAGACTCAAGTACATTAGTTTTATGTTGTAGGTCAATGTAGACCGTGTCAGATTTATGTTGACTGTTTATTTTTTTTGTCACAGGGTGTGGAGAATTGAGTTTTTTTGTAGTCTTGTTTGTTGTATACATGCATTGTCAATAGTTTTACTACTATTTCAGTAACTGAATCTTCAGTAAGTCAAATGTGATCTTGTAAGAAGAAAAGCAAAAACAAAAACACAAAATTGAAAACAACAAAACAAACCCCCAAAAAACAATTCCAAAACAAAACAACAACAAAAAACTAAATTACAAAAACCTGTCCAAGAATCCTTTTAAAAAAGCCCATAAAAATATAGCAATGCACTCAACATTGATGTCCCGTATTCCACATGACTTTGTAAGTACTGGTGTTATAGTTATGATGATAGTAACATAGCATAAAATACACATGTATATGTACTTATAGGCGAGATTGGCGGTATAAACGGTACATGTATGTTAACAAAATGAAAAACTGCCATTTCTGGAAACACAATGCCTACCACAAAGCTTTTTCCTATAGACAGTAATGAACAGTAGTTATCACTTGTAATCTTTGATGTACAATCTTTGAAACACTGTTTGGGATGAAAAAACCCAATGGGACTGAATATGATGATTCATTTTACAACCCACTGCAGTTCAGTGCTCTACCACTAACCTACATGCTGCCCCCCCCCCCCCCCCCCCCCCCCCCCCCCCCCCCCCCCCCCCCCCCACCCTCCCCAGCACACACACTTCACTTAAAAAGGTAAGCACTAACATTCATTTTATTCTGAGAAATCTGCATGGTTCCAGTTGGTGGTAATGACTAATGGTTGACTACCAGTAATACGTTTCAACCTTAGTTGTTTGTTTGGTATGTGATTTATAGGTGACCAACATGACAAAGCTATAGAGTGTGTATCATGTTACTTGGGTTTGCTATCAGTGTCACTGAAAGATATATTTGGTCTGATCCATGGGATCCTGTACGAAAAGTTAAAGTGTGTTTTGTTTAATGACACAATAACTGGAGCACATTGATTTATTAATCATCACCTATTGGATGTCAAACATTTGGTAACTTAGACATGTATATAGTCTTAGAGGGACCATGTATGAAAAGTTTAAAGTTTATTTTGTTCAACAACACCACTAGAGCACACTGATTTATTAACCATCATGACGCTGTTGGTTGTCCAACATTTAGTAATTTTTTAGACACAAAGTCTTAGAGATATCAAGTATGATTATCCACATTACATGTCTGTATATCAATACAGCTAAAATGGAAGGAAGGAAATGTTTTATTTAACAATACACTCAACACATTTTATTTACGGTTATATGGCATCAGACATATGGTTAAGGACCACACAGATGTAGAGAGGAAACCCACTGTCGCCACTTCATGAGCTACTCTTTTCGATTAGCAGCAAGGGATCTTTTATATGCACCACCCCACAGACAGGATAGTGCATATAATGGCCTTTGTTTCACCAGTTGTGGAGCACTGGCCAGAACGAGAAATAGCCCAATGGGCCTACTGATGGGGATCGATCCTAAACCGACTGCACATCAAGCGAGCGCTTTACCATTGGGCTACGTCCCACCCCCATTAGCTAAGATGGATGACTGGCTAAGCCGGTTGACTGGCTGGCTGGCTTATCCTATGTTATTAATCTGCATGCACCCAGCTAAGTCAGATTATCCTGCACTAATTCAGACTATCCCAGAATAATTAATACAGTTTATACGTCATTCTACTTCAACTAACCTTAAAATATTATTAGTCACTTACCGGTTCAACCGGAGGGGATTATAGGTTTGGTCTACATCTATGTTTTCGTCCATCCATCTGTCTGTTTGTCCCACATTACTGCAAAGACTGTTCCAGAATTCATCACATGGGTAGGGACATGGGTATAGTTTAAATTTATTACAGGAGACAATTGTTTTGTACCCCCTCCCTCAATAAAATACAATTCTATTTGAATTATGTGTATGTACATGTATGCATAGAGGTAAAATTACAGCAGACCCATCAGGCATAATTATAATAATAGTAATTGAAGAGTTCATTTACCAAACACAGTATACACCAGTTTCCAGATTGTGTAGCTATAACGGTCAAGCAGGGCTAGCTCTGGCTATGTAGAAAATTTCGCCAAATTATCTATTAAATGTCACAAATTGCAGAAACCCACAAATATTGAACAACAAAATATCAATTATACATGCAATTCTTTTGCCAAATTAAAATAAAATTTGCCAGTTGTGTTTAAAATTCTCAGTTGGTGAATTTGGCGAGTGGCAGAGCTAGCCGTGCGGTGAAGGTATATTATTGATACTAGTATGACTCAACAATACGACAATAAAGTCTACAACAAAATGTCATCCATGCCAATTGAACAGGATGCTAAAACTGTGCTCGATCCGTGTGATACAATACGTCAAGTTGACGAAAACCATGGTTTTATCAAAATGACATAAATGGATATATCATGTTAAAGGAAATGAAGTCTTCAATTACAGAACATTCCTGCTTACCCAAGTGAGTCATTCTGAAACAACACCAGTCAATAAAAACTATTTTGTACTGTAACATTGGCATTGCATAGATTTAAAACACATTGACTTTCTTTCTTTAGCCATGGATTAGTTTTGTTTTTGTTTTTATCAATATAATATTAAAAAACCCCACCCAAAAACCCATTAGATAAAAATAATGACTACTGTAACAGTATTTGACTAAGCTTTAAAAAATGGGAAATTGATATTCAGAATGTTTGTTTTATTTGCTCTATATTTATTACAGGTTAATTTCAGTGTTGTTATGAGGCCCTCTGCAGATGTTGACAGTGTAATTTGGACCAAACTGTATCAAGATATATAGGCCACATTTACTAAGCTTCTTTTTGTCTCACATGTATCGGCAGGGCTTCTAGAATTTCTATAAAATCCACTAGCCATGGTATTAGTGATTTTTTAAATATACTAGCCGTGATTAAAAATTTACTAGTCCTACATTACTTTAAGTAAATACTATTTTATTAAATGATAATAGTAATTGGATATGTCACCTATAGAGGGAGATGGTGCTTAGAAACACTAACATTGGGGGTTGGGGTGGGGGCAGGATATTCAAATTTAAAAAATAGACATTTGACAAAACAAAAAAATCACTAGCCGCCGGGCATGGCAATAGTAGTTATTTACTAGCCCAACATAGAATATCACTAGCCAAGGGAGTGGGGCTACCATAATATAGAAGCCCTGATAGGTGGTTTCCAAAATTATCTAATGAGCACAAATTAATTAGTTATCTTTGGAAACCACAAGTTGTAAGATAAATCATCTCCATTGGGCAAGAGTGTATTCTATATCATAAATACCGAGACACTCAATCCTAATACCCCCTCCCAACTAACCCCCCACCAAAAAAAAACATCTTTAAAGAATAAAATGTTATCTGGTATCACAATAAGAGTATGACTATATTGTTTTATGACTATGTACGGAGTCACCACCCAATAACTAAGTGCACTAATAGATCCTTGTCTGCTGAAAGTAAATACATGCAGACCACTCCTAAACTGCAATGTTTTTGAAGATTATTTCAAAGTAGGCCTAATGTTGACTCAACACATAGGGAAGTGATGTCACAGACATGTCACAGGGCCCTCTGGTCTCGCCTTATGTCCATTACCAAATTAGCCAATTGATATAGTTTACACAAAGTGGCTACAACATTTAGTATTTGGCTAATTAAATTTCCACTTTTGAATAATTGAGAGTTATTTGATGTTTGGCTTCAAATTGTGTACGTCACTTGGTTTATCCTCAAGCAGTAACCAATCACAAATCTCCCAAGTGATCTCCAGAGTATGTTCAAAATAAAAATAATCTACAACAGATAATCTCTTACATGGGTGTGTAAGTAAACTGTACAGTGAAACCCCACAAAACAGCTAGGGCCTGTTGTAAACTATAATCCCCACAAAACAGCTAGGACCTATTGTAAACTATAATCCCCACAAAACAGCTAGGACCTATTGTAAACTATAATCCCCACAAAACAGCTAGGACCTCTTGTAAACCATAATCCCCACAAAACAGCTAGGACCTGCTGTAAACCATAATCCCTACAAAACAGCTAGGACCTGTTGTAAACTATAATCCCCACAAAACAGCTAGGACCTGCTGTAAACTATAATCCCCACAAAACAGCTAGGACCTCTTGTAAACCATAATCCCCACAAAACAGTAAAAACCATAATCCCCACAAATCATCTAGGACCTGCTGTAAACCATAATCCCCACAAAATAGCTAGGACCTGTTGTAAATCATAATCCCCACAAAACATCTAGGACCTGCTGTAAACCATAATCCCCACAAAACAGCTAGGATCTGCTGTAAACCATAATCTCCACAAAACAGCTAGGACCTGTTGTAAACTATAATCCCCACAAAACAGCTAGGACCTATTGTAAACCATAATCCCCACAAAACAGCTAGGACCTCTTGTAAACCATAATCCCCACAAAACAGCTAGGACCTGTTGTAAACCATAATCCCCACAAAACATCTAGGACCTGCTGTAAACCATAATCTCCACATAACAGCTAAGACCTGTTGTAAACCATAATCACCTCAAAACAGCTAGGACCTATTGTAAACCATAATTCCCTCAAAACCAGACTTTTTAAAATTATCTCTGTACAGTGAAACCTACAGAAGAGCTAGGACCTGTTGTAAACCATAATTCACTCAAAACCAGACATTTTTGATGATCTCTATTTAAATATCAGTACAGAATATAAGGTTCCTTTCTAAAAAGGATAAACCGGACGTTTTACTTGGTCCTGTGGGTATCTGGTTTAGAGGGGTGTTACCTACTATATATCTATACAACTGTGTTTAAAAAAAATAGGCATTGAAAATTTGTCCTTTAATTAACACTGCATATGATTATTTACAGAACACAGTGTAACTTAAAATACTTTAAAGTTAAAAATTGTTTTGTTTAACAGCATTAAAATACTTAACCTAGATAAAACAAAAGAACATGTTTTCTCTAGAGGCGTCATGTACGTGAGATTAAGTCCATTACTTTTTCTTTGTCTTGTTTTTTTTCACAAAAACATAGAGTATTGTATGTAATAGTGTTTCAACAGAACACTTTCCCCGTAGACAGAGGGTATCTGTTACATTTGACTACACCTCCAGTGTAGCCTAGAGTGTAACAGATTCTGTGCTTATGGGTTTCTAACACGCAATATTACTTTCTCCGAGTGTTGATCGAGACAAATGTCTTTGTTAATTTTAGTTTCACTCCAGATTTCAAAGCGGCTGTATGTGACTGTATATTTACCTAAGCAATAATCTGATCCACGACCAAAAGATTGTAAAAACATGAACATTAATCAGATACACCATTATTGATTTTGTGATTATTATCCATTTCATTTTCACTTGATTTTCATGTTTATAGCCAGTTAAGATTCAAGTGTACTGTCCTGGGCACACATCTCAACTATCTGGGCTGTCTTGTCCAGGGAACATTTTGTTTTTAAAATCTTGATTAACCATATTTCTTGTCAATTGAAAATTGATTTAATGATTAGCAATTACTGTTTAATGTTTTAAAACTGTGTAGGGATCTCTGAAACTTATATAACAAATCACGACAAGATACTGAACAAAATGTTCCCTACTGTCCAGGACAGTGGGTTAGTGGTAATTAGGGGCACAATGATTAAGTCATGGTTCATGTTATTTGCAGTGTTAGGCCCACAGTTCAATGCATTGTTTTCAGTTTGTGTATCACTTTTTTATTCGATTTTTAAAATATAATGTACGTCAGCATTTCCATAGCTTGCACACTGCAATCCCAATGATGCAGTGTGGTATTTTGGTCAATGTCAGTCTCAATCTAGGTATTCAGTTCTGCTGCATATCTGTATGAGCTATATCTCAGACCCAACATGCTGTCATGGCGTGGTAAAATTCTTATGGTATTTTAGTTTTCTGGTCAAAACATAATTTTGGCTTTTTCGTTTTTGTTTGTGATACATTTATTTACATCCCACTGACCAATGTATGGGGTTTTTTTGGTACTGGAGTATCATTAAACATTCATTCATTCATTCATTCATTCAATCAATCACTCAATCACTCAATCTAATGCTATACTCAGACTACCAACTGCCACTACAAAGTTGGCCAACTTTCTGGTCTCTTGACTTCTACGGCTGTCCATTTGCTAGTCTGAGCACTTTTACAACTCGATTGTCATAGTATATGACTTCTACGACCAATTATTTGTTAATCTGAGCACACCTGTCGTAAGTCAGGAGTTTGGGAAATTACAACGCAGCCATCGAGTTGGTGACAGTTGAGAGTCTGAGCATAGCATAACAGTGTAACATTTTTATTTCAGAGCATGTCCAGTTTCGAAAAGATGAAAAGATGGACAAACTGAAGGAAAAATCTGCTGCCAGTCTGAACGAATCACGTGAGCGGATTGTGGTGAACGGTTCTGTTGCCAGCTCCTCTGGTGTCCATCCAGTTATCTCAGTGCAGCCTAGCCAAGGGGAGACAAGTCCTCGGGATGACAAACCCAGCAAATCAAAATCTTCCTTGAAGGATTCCAAATCAGGCTGAGAGAGAGTTTAAGTAAAGGAACATAACCCTGTTCTATTTTTAAACTGGAGAGATTCTGTTTAAGTAAAGGGACATAACCCTATTATATTATAAACTGGAGAAGTTCTATGTTCAAGGTTTTTTTGTGGCTGAACTCAGTAGTGCTGTAACTGGTATTTCAAGATACACTGATAAATAAAAGTATAAAATTGCCATACAAAATTGGTTGGCATGGAGATTATTTATGTTTCTGACATCTTTTGGGCCACTGTATCGTAAATTGTTTTGTTTGCTCTGTAATAAGTAATTATTAAATAAGTCAATCATTTGACATGATCAATCCACTGCAGGTTGTCTTTCCTGAGCACATTCTGTGAATTGCCCAGGAAATGTGTTCAAATAATGATAATAATGGAGACACCAAAACTCCATTGGACTTGTATCTGTTAAATGATGATAGTTTGATTGTATAATGTTTTATAGAGTAAAATACTTACAGTAACTGATCGAAACATCCTTTGAAGAGATGGCTGAAACTGTCAGTGAGTCCAGAACTGGTAGATATGGATTATATATATGAAGGCTTTGGTAAAAGAATTAATTTGCTAAAGGAATTGAGTTCCAGGCAGGAGCTGCTATATGAACTGTTCGGTTTCTTGAATTTCTGAAGTGGCATTAGCTACAGAGTATACTAACTATAAGGAGTGGTTCAGCCTCACCCAGTATTAAGTACCAAATTACATTCCTTGAAATGTCAACAACTATGCATACTGTGAATAAAATAAAACAGGACTTTGCACAAATCAAAAACTACATAAAGCATTTTATACCAAAAAACTATACAGGTTGAGTCACCATATAGTTGCATTAAGCAGATATATACACATACATACACATGTATATATACACATGTATTTGTATAATGTATTAAGCAGCTATTATGATATTATAATTTTTTATTGTACAGTTTATATTTATAATACTTTGTATTTATAATGGTGTCTGGAATGCCATGAAAGGTCTGTGATAATCTAGATGTGATAATTTATTTACAAATGTATAACTTCCATAACAATGTGGGATGGAGCAGTGTTTGACAGTATCAGTCTCAACTTTGTTTAATTTCACATTTATCAGGGTGGGAGGTAGCGCAGTGGTAAAGTGCTCATCTGATAGGGTCGGTCTGGGATCAATCCGTGTTGGTGGGCCCATTGGGCTATTTCTCATTCCAGTCACTGCACCATGACTGGTATATCAAAGGCTGTGGTATGTGCTACTCTGCCTGTGGGATGGTGCATGTAAAAGATCCCTTACTGTGATAGGAAAAATGTAGCGGGTTTCATCTGATTACTACATGTCAGAATTACAAAAGGTTTTAAATCTAATAGCCAATGATTAATTAATCAATGTGCTCCAGTGGTGTCGTTAAACAAAACAAACAAAATCACATTTATTTTCATGACTGACTGACTGACTGTAAGGGGGTGGGATGTAGCTCAGTGGTGAAGCGTTCATCTGATGCGCGGTCAGTGTAGTATTAATCACCGTCCGTGAAACCATCAGGTTATTTCTCATTCCAGCTAGTGCACTGCTACTGCACATAAAAGATTCCATGCTACTAATGAAATAATGTGGCGGATTTCCTCTCTAAGACTAAAGCCGTGTTCACACTAGCATTTTTAGTCCAGACTAAATTAGTCCAGACCTGGTATGAGTTAAATTTAGTCCGGACTAAATTGGAGTGGCACGTTGACACACAGTTTTTACCTTAGCGTACCAAAACGTGTGACTGCAAACAAAACATGTAACCGTGTCGCTTAGGTGCGTTTCCTGTTTACTTTCGACTCGAGGTTCTTCATGATCATTAACTTTGTTTATTGTTTATTTATACTATCATGACAGCGATTACTAGTATTATCTTGGTGCTGACTTCCATGTTAGTTTGTAATGACATAACTGGAAAATATGAAGTAATGAAATTAAGGTAGATTAAGGTGAAAATATGATGTAGTGAAACATATTGAAGTGCAATGAAGAATGCTTCGTAATGAATTTTAAAGATTGTTTTGGACCATGCTTTCAGAAAATAATAAACACTGAATGCTGATAAAAAACAACACAGGAAGTGACTGTAGTGAAGGACAATGTCACCTATCACAATTACGATTTCGCTTGGACCTGGAACCAAGGAGCGCTCACACTGTGACATTTAGCCCAAGCTAAAAGGTAGTCCGAGCCTGGATCAATGTTTTTGATCAGACCAAACTAGTCCGAGTTAAACTATTCCATACCAATTTAGACCTGAAAAATTGTTAGTTTGAATGCTTAGTTCACACTAAAAATGCTAGTGAGAATACGGCTTAAGATTTACCAAATGTTTGACATCCAATAGCCGATGATTAATAAATGAATGTGCTCTAGAGGCGTTGTTAAACTAGACAAACTTTAACTTTAGTGTCTATTAAATTAAGATGGTGGATTGTCAAATGCAATGAGAATCAGTGAAGTAGGTTTGAATCCTTCCAATTGACACGTTTGTATATATATTTCAGAATTTGGTGTTTGTGTACAATGTCATCACAACTCTTTTACAATAATCAACAGTATATATATCCTGGAAGGAACACAATGGGAAGTATGTGCAGCTCTGCGGTAGAGTGCTCACCTGTGGTGTGATGGGTCACAGTATATATCCTAGAAGGAACACAATGGGAAGTACGTGCAGCTCTGTGGTAGTGCTCACCTGTGGTGTGGGTCACAGTATATATCCTAGAAGGAACACAATGGGAAGTACGTGCAGCTCTGTGGTAGAGTGCTCACCTGTGGTGTGATGGGTCACAGTATATATCCTAGAAGGAACACAATGGGAAGTACGTGCAGCTCTGTGGTAGTGCTCACCTGTGGTGTGGGTCACAGTATATATCCTAGAAGGAACACAATGGGAAGTACGTGCAGCTCTGTGGTAGAGTGCTCACCTGTGGTGTGATGGGTCACAGTATATATCCTAGAAGGAACACAATGGGAAGTACGTGCAGCTCTGTGGTAGAGTGCTCACCTGTGGTGTGATGGGTCACAGTATATATCCTAGAAGGAACACAATGGGAAGTACGTGCAGCTCTGTGGTAGAGTGCTCACCTGTGGTGTGATGGGTCACAGTATATATCCTAGAAGGAACACAATGGGAAGTACGTGCAGCTCTGTGGTAGAGTGCTCACCTGTGGTGTGATGGGTCACAGGATCCATTCTCCTCAATGGACTTGGGTTTTATCCAATCCAAACTAGTTATGAGTCCACTAGCAGTCCAACTGGAGGGGACTATAGGTTTCATCTCCATCATTTTGTCCTTCTGTTTGTCCCACATATAGTTTTTCAAATGGGTTTTTTCACAATATCTCTTTATATTATTTATTAACTTTTTTGTTTGTTCATATCAGACTATATGAATCTTTACATTGTTAAATGAATTTCAAGCTGTGTTTCTGTACTCAAGATTCCACAGTGACTTAACATTGTTTGAAATGGATCTTGCAGTTCTCTGTGCATATTAATTCTCAGATGACTGAGCAGTGTTTGAGATTAAAAATTTTGGCCAGTATCCCAGTTGGATACTAACATTTCAAAATCTGAGAATTTAGTATTATATGGTATCCCGGTGGGATACTGGGTTCTTGAAGTCTGGTATCCAAAATTAAATTCTGGTATCCCCGGGATATCGGGATACCGTTAATCTCAAACACTGCTGAGTGAAATAGATTCTTGAGATTTAAATTACTTCACTTTGCATATGATTCTTTTGGCAGACATCTTTTTTTCAAAAATTACATACATGACATACATGTAATTCCAATAGTATTTTTTTGTAATCAATCAAGGACTGTTTTTAAACTATTATTTTAAATGATTTTACCTAATGTATAAAAAGTCGTATGTATTTTTCAATATTCTGTTTAATATTATGCTATGCATTGCCTGTGATATGATAGTTGAAGATGTAAAACCTGTGACATGATGTTTGAAATGTAAAGCCTTGATATGATGGTTGAAGATGTAAAGCCTTAATATGATGTTTGAAGATGTAAAGCCTTGATATGATGGTTGAAGATGTAAAGCTTTGATATGATGGTTGAAATGTAAAGCCTCGATATGATGGTTGACGATGTAAAGCCTTGATATGATGGTTGAAGATGTAAAGCCTTGATATGATGGTTGAAGATGTAAAGCTTTGACATGATGTTTGAAATGTAAAGCCTCGATATGATGGTTGACGATGTAAAGCCTTGATATGATGTTTGAAGATGTAAAGCTTTGATATGATGGTTGAAGATGTAAAGCCTTGATATGATGGTTGATGATGTAAAGCCTTGATATGATGTTTGAAGATGTAAAGCTTTGATATGATGGTTGAAGATGTAAAGCTTTGATATGATGGTTGAAGATGTAAAGCCTTGATATGATGGTTGAAGATGTAAAGCCTGTGATATGATGCTTCAGGATGTAGTTTGTAAAGCATGGTATTTTGTGTATATGTCAGTGTTTCTCAGGGAAAGTATCTCTAAAGTGATTTCAGTATGATATTTTTTGTGTTCTGTGGTTTCAGGGTTTACGGTGGCCACAAATTTTAGGAACTCGGACACATTTTGTTTCCAAATACCCAAAACAAAAACTAACAAAATGAAAGCTCTTTAACCCTTCCTTGTGATACTGCCCATCCATGCATGCTAAAACATGAGCTTCAGTTTATGAAGTTTTTGTCCTTAAAGGGGCGGGACGTAGCCCAGTGGTAAAGCATTCGGTCTAGGATCAATCCTCGTCAGTGGACCCATTGGGTTATTTCTCGTTCCATCCAGTGCTCCAGAACTGGTGTAACAAAGGCTGTGGTATGTACTATCCTGTCTGTGGGATGGTGAATCGAAAAGAATATATCTGTGTGGTCCTTAACCATATGTCTGACGCCATATAACCATAAATAAAATGTGTTGAGTGTATCGTTAAATAAAACATTTCCTTCCTTCCTTATTGCCCTTTAAATGGGATTTTTTTTTATTTGGTATTTCTAGTCCAAAATGGGTGACATCCACCAGGATTGCTGTTGCTAAAAATCTTCATTTAAAATTTGTAGACTTTCAGGGGCATACCCCATCCCCTTGTAAGTTAACCATAAGGGGCAGGGACATCCTGTTAAATAGGAAAAAAGGGGCTTAATTAACCAGGTAACGAAGACTTGAAACAACGTATATGGAAAAGACAACAGTCCATTTTGATTTTTAAAAGTCTTTAGTTGGACAAGATGACAAGAAAAATGTATATTAATTTACTAACATATCAGAAGAAATCCAAAAGTAATTATTACTACATAATAATGCATGTGAGCCCAATCCGGTGAAATGTTGGATTTAGTAGATATGGGTATCTGTTACAAACCAGTATTAGCACAAACTACAATTACAAATGTATAATCGTATGATTGTTTTATATATTTAGATGCAAAGTACTTCAGCTGTGATATAAATGGTTTGATATGGAAATCATCTAATATAATACAAATATACCTCAATTAAATACTGTTTTAAGAGACTAAATTTTGATTTTGATTTTGATTTTGAGAGAGAGAGAGGGGGGGGAGGGAGGGAGGAAGGGAGAGGGAGGGAGGGAGGGAGGGAGGGAGAGAGAGAGAGAGAGAGAGAGAGAGAGAGAGAGAGAGAGAGAGAGAGAGAGAGAGCGAGCGAGCATTAGGTAATACATACTAATATGTGATTTAAAGTACAGGTACATATATAATATTACCAATAAAAATATTTTATTAAAGTATGTTACTTATAATACATAGATATAGTTGTTTCTTTTTAAATTAAGTGTACATGTATTATGTTTTATTTACCTACATTCATTAATAGGTTGGGTAATGCTTTAGCTTTTATCCATAGTGGCAGTATATAAAATGCCAATATCAACTATAGATGAATCTACTGTAACAGAAATCCACTATAGCATGCATCTACTATAACAGGAACCTACTATAAAAGGTGTCTACTAGGAATCTACTATAATAGCATAAAATTAAAATGTAAAATATGTACATGCCTGTTTCACATTATTTACCATATCTGGTACCTATGGCTAAAGTAATAATTAGAAATACATTTATTGTAATATATACAGTTGAATGGTGTTTTTTGTATCATTAAAACTGATAGTGTGTTGAAAAACAAATGTTATTCCTATTTAAGAAACTTCTACAATTTCAGTAGTTAATTTCATTGTACATTATCATGCTTTTTTCTATGTCTCTCTGTGATATTAACATTTACATGATATTTAAGATTCTATTGTTATTGTTGAAAGGACAGTGACGTTCAGTCAGAACTTCACATCACTTTTTCTTGTAAATGTTTAGTCTGTGCCTTGATCTTATTAAACATGTATAAAAATTCCCAGCGTTTTGATGTATTATGTTAATTACAACTTACTACATGTATTAGTCTGTGACCTTATGGTACCCCATATGCATTTTTGGGTACAATCTTAGTAATTTTTAGGAAATACTGTCTGAACTCAAAACCACTTGTTACCAATTTTTCTGGGACCCCTAAGAGCAGCCATTTTGGATTTTAAAATGGCCGCCACTTTTAACATACTGAACCACTATTTTGTTATGAGTCTTTTTATTTATCTTTTTTTTAATTACAATTCGCACGTGTCTCGCATATTTAAACATAATTATGATATCTAGAAAATGAAGCCACAATAGACACATACAATGTATACTAGTACATAGTAGAGATAATTGAGACTTCTGAAGCAGGTAAGCTTATTTTACTGAACATTATTCCTCATCTAATCAAATCATGATGAACTGTTTATATGTCAAGCAGTATTACCATATTTCCACGTGACACTGGAGGAATATTTAAGAAAATATGAAAATGCAGTGAAAACGGAGCATTAAAAAAGTGTCCTCACCACAACTTGTTCACAAGCAGGTAGTTGTATAGGGTGTATACTACCAAATCAAATCCCATAGATGACAATATGTGGTTAAAACTCCCACCTGCAGCATATCAATCGACATAAGCACTACGAATATAAATACTACCCCCCCCCCCCCCCCCCCCCACCCTTAAAGTTAATCAGAAACAATTGGGGGTCAAGCTGCTCATTTCTGGGATAACGGGTAGCGTCTATGACTACCCTAGTTCCGCACAAAATTTGAGTTTGTTTTTTTTACAGGTACCCCACACGTATAGAGCACAAGACTACTTGACACAGTGGTACTAGATGAAATAAAATTGCATACACTTTTTGCCCAGATAAAACAATTTTTTTTATACAACCAACACACTCACATTTATCACCAATCACAGGACATGTGGTGTTCACTTCTCTGTCAAAAGTTGGCCGAGCCGGGAGTTATTTGCTTTAGTACTACCGAAAGTACTTTGTATAACCTTTTTCACAAACTGCAGATCATCAACCTACATCAATCAATATATTATGCCACAAAAATATTTGACTTCTACAATGTGAAAACTTAACAAGACCAGTAGCAGGTGACGTTGTGAAGAAAGGAAAAAGGAATATCTCATCACATCAGTTGTGCATTTTACACCTGATAGGTATGTTATAGTGGTGTGCAATATTACCGGTATTTGGGGATATTTAGGCTGACGATGATATATTTGAACACCGGTATTTGGAGATATTTTAATATTACTTTGAAACGAAATGAAATCCTTTTTATATAACAGCGACCTGTGACATGTGAACATCTAAACTGCGTTGAAAATCGTAGCAGTCATTTGAATGCACAATGTGATATAATTTTCGACATGCATCTAGAAAATGAAAACAAAATAGACATATATACAAGAAAATTGCAGATCATCCAAACTATATAGATAATACATTATGCAACTAAACTTTTACACTTCTACGTTGTGAAAACCAATACACAACAAATAACATTGTAAACAAAAGAAAAAATCTCGGCACGTCAATTTTGCTTTTGACACTTTGTAGACATTTTAGTTAAAAACATGCTGTTTTTATGTTGCGTCTTTTTCTTTCTTGTTTTTTTTTGTGTGTGATGTAACATAATGAAGGTGTTTCAGAAAAGAAATATCTTAGCACATTAATTACTTGCTGGTCATTTTAGTTACAAACCAATGTATTTGTTTGTCTTTCTTCACTTGCTTTAGTGTCGTCTTCCCTATAACTAGATTTAATGCCGTTTTGTTCTCACTTTCATTTTATAAAACGGATAAATTGCATTGTACGTCATGGGGTGGATTTTGTTTCTTTGTAATTTGCTTCTCAAAATGTCACCCTGTGAAGTAATGTTGCAGTTTAATCTATATCAGTAACAGCATGAAGGAAACAGCCGTTCCCCCAACTGTGGCAAAAACAGTAAAACCACAAAATTCTCTGTCCAATTTTACAGACAATGTTTCCAGACACAACATTCTGGATGTTCTGGTAGCCCTTGATTTCGTCCGTGGATGTTACTGGATTAGTCTCGGGATGTTCCGGCACATATCCGGTATGTTTCGGCAGCAGTCTGAAAGCGGCGAGTAGTGGTTTCCAGCGTGGAGACAAAGGAACTCGTGGATCGGTGTAGTACAGCCTTATCACGATGACGCTGAAGATGATTGTCATGACCTTGATGAAGAACATGGCGATGGTGTAGACTACGAATATGGAAAGAGTGTCTGACGTAGCAGGCAGAACGCTGAACACGATGGTCATGAGCACAGCGTAGGCCAGCACTACGGACACCGACAGATTCATCTTCTCTCCGGATTCGGCGGGCATCAGGAACACGACCAGATTCAGCAGAGACAGCAGCATCATTGGGAACACCGCTGAGATAACGAACATCAGAGGCTTCCGTTTCAGATTGTATTTGAACATCACGTGCACCTGCTTCAAGCCCCTGGTGCGGTCCGTAGAATGGCCTGTCACCTTCCACTCGTGTATGTCTGAGAACAGAACAGGCTCAACGCCTTCAGATGACTCCGAGCAATTCACCTCTGTGACGTCAGTGGCCCATTGAATAAGATTGATAGAACACGTCTGACTGTCAAATGGGAATTTCTCGACATTAACAGCACAGCTTAATTCTTTCCGGAATGCCAAATGCCACGATACCTTGCCGTCTGACGTAAGCATACAGTGGTCGCCATATTGGGATAGCATGGCAAAATTGTTGGCATCATTTTGTATTGATAAATCGGGTTTCCAGACTTTCTCGCTGGAAAATCTATTCGGTGAAGACCCGGGTATTGGCTTCTGTCCCAGGTTAGCATTTCATCTGTCCACGAAATAGTAAACCATCCTGCTGCTCTGAAGGTCTGCTTGGCTCCGTCTAGTCCCTCCAAAGACGACAATATAAAGACAATATGCACCATCACTGTGGTGTTGTAGTTCTCCACTGGTCTTACGTCTCGTTGATAGGTGGAAAACAGATGCTCGTATAGTTTATATAGAGGCGGCAATTCCGTGGAATATACACTTAACAAATAAAACAACAGCACATTTATAAATAAATATGTTTGCTTCATCAGTACCATTCTGGTATTGAAAGTTTGAATAATAACCTCTCGTAAATATATTCAAAGTTCCTGGATGAAAAGTGTGTACTGACTGCTTTGTAAAACGTATTTACGTCAAATTATATTAGTGAAGTATTCTCGGTCATAAATTATTAAAGTATTATATTTGAAAAATTATTGACACGAGTTATTTGTTATTAATCAATTCTTTCGTTTCGTATATACTCGTTAATCAGTACATGTTATGTTATAAAGGGGTGGGGGTCGGGGTACAAGGGTGGTGGGGTGGAGGGCGAGGAGGGGAGAAACATTTCCAGGAATGATACTTATTTGATTCAAGATAGTGTCTTTTTGCAGTGTGGTTTTTTGTGGGGGACGGGAAGTGGCAAAGAGCTCGCTTGATGCGCGATCGTTCTGGGATCGATCCCCGTCGGTGGGCCCATTGGGCTATTTCTTGTCCCAGCCAGTGCACCACTACTGATATATCAAAGGCCGTGGTATCTACTACACTGTCTGTGGGATGGCGTATATAAAAGATTCCTTGCTGCTAATCGAAAAGAGTAGCCCATGAAGTGGCGACAGCAGGCTTTCTCTCTCAATAACTGTGTGGTCCTTAACCATATGTCTGACGCCATATAACCGTAAATAAAAAGTGTTGAGTGTGTCGTTAAATAAAACATTTCTTGTTCTTCTTCTGTTGTGTTCACCGGGACAGGGCATACAAATAGCTGATTTTACCTTTAATACCCAGTCAGTGTCTGTTTTAGGGGAGTGGTGGTCCTCTTAAGGAACGAGCACCTGACAGTGGATCATGGAAGCAATCAGGACTTAGCCTAAAACATCCTTTTGACTATGCCTTTTGAAGAGATACAATTTTGATCACGAAACAAGGTTTCTCATTCAGATTCTTTATATAGGTACACATGGAATAACAAACACAAACGCCAGCATATCCGTTCTATCTTCTAAACTGTAGGGTCAATTACAGGTAACATTTTTTTACGACATATTTTTAAAATCCGTAATCAATTGTCTCATTGATAAAGCTCAAACGATCAATTTCAAATATAATTATCAATGGAACATTATTAGACGGAGTACAAAAATAAATATAGAAAAAAAGAACCTTCATTGGATATAAGCATGAATAGAAAACAAGTAGAAATGAATAAAATGACACACTGACCGGCAATAAGGTTAACACTATCATCATTAATTAATAATAATAGCTCATTGTGGAATCAGCCATTATGATTTCCACAATTCATGGCTTTTCACAATTTAAATAGCTCATGCATTACAAATCAATACTAAACATTGCAAAGTGATATACTAGTATATATATATATATATAAACATGCAGTGTTGTCACAGTATGAAAAACCCACTATTAAAGCGTTGTATAATATTATAATTTTAAATACGTTATAAAGCGAGAGGTAAATATTTATATATATATATGATTTATGAGTAGACATTTAGAAAAACATTGAATGCTATGTATAATTCTGAACGACAAAACCGTTCTCCGCGATCAAGACCGTATCTCTGCACAATGTAGAGTCGATTGGGTATTTGGCAAACTAATGGTCGATTCCATAAATCTCTATCTAGTCTATTGCCTCGTTTACATGAGGATAGCCACCCCCGAGGAGGTCCTTTGCAGAACAATACATCCTTCTTGAATTGCAACAAAGAGGACTGCCACTCATAAAATACTAAATAGAAACGGGCACATGACAGAGCTCATTGGAATACATTTAGTTTTTTCATTTCAACGCTGTCCTGGGCACACACCTCAACTATCTAGCCTGTCCAGGACAGTGGGTTAGTTGTTAGTGGTTAGTGAGAAGAAGTTTGTTTTGTTTAACGACACCACTAGAGCACACTGATTTAGTAATCACCGGCTATTAGATGTCAAACATTTTTAAATGTTGTCTTAGAGAGGAAACCCGCTACTTTTTTAAATTAGTAGCAAGGGATCTTTTATATGCACCATCCCACAGAGAGGGTAACATATACCACGGCCTTCGACATACCAATCGTGGTGCACTGGCTGGAATCGACGGGAATCGATCCTAAACCGACCGCGCATCAAGCGAGCACTTTACCACAAGGTTGCGTCCCGCCCCTTGGTTAGTGAGAGAGAAGAGGGTGTAGTGGTCGTACACCTACCCACTGAGTCGTTAAAACTCGCTATGGGTGGGAGCCGGTACGGGCTGCGAAACCAGTATCTACTAGCCTTTTGTCCAGTGTCTTAACCACGACACCACCGAGGCCGGTGTAACACACACACGTCTGTCTGTCTGTCTGTCTGTCTGTCTGTCTCTCTCTCTCTCTCTCTCTCTCTCTCTCTCTCTCTCTCTCTCTCTCTCTCTCTCTCTCTCTCTCTCTCTCTCTCTCTCTCTCTCTCTCTCTCTATATATATATATATATATATATATATATATATATTATTGCATGAGCGGGAATGCTATATGGAATTTATGAAACGACTTTGGACATTATTTTATTCCGAAACGAGTTTCAGCAATTTCGAATGGCACTCCTGCGAATGTTATAATTTATTTATTATCAACAAACTATGATTTTGAACAAAGGTGAAAATATGATTGTAATCACTTCACAATCGACCTTAATAACATCCAGTCAAATACAGCGACGTGGATTGATGTCAATTTCAGAAACTGCGACTGTCGTAAGCTTACAGCTTCTCTAGCGATACGTGATGTCAGTAGTCTGCAATAACAGTTTATACGAAAATACAACATGTATGTAACCGTTTATTGTAGACCATGTGTAATTATAATAGCACACACACACACACACACACACACACACACACACACACACACACACACACACACACACACACACATATATATATATATATATATATATATATATATATACGGTTCGAGAAGTACCACGTACATGACGTCATAACAGTAAATTAGAAATTACGTTACGCTAGGAAGAGATCTACCTTTACAAAATAAATATCTTTTCATTTAATAATTACGTTATGCACACAATTGCTCAATAAATAAAGTAATTGCTTTTTGGCCCAGCTTCCGTTTGCAGTTTACAGTTTGTAAATGCACTCTAAATCCTGAAAAACTTCAACTTTTATAAATACGTCAGTTTAGAGAAAGCATTAGGCACTTGAAATAAGTAATAGGCCACTGGAAATTTCTAAAGTGCATCAACATAAAACTAGCATTTCTTGATTGTCTAAAATTAGCGTAAAACAATTTAAAGAAAAAGCATTTAGAATAGTCATAAAAACAACAGTATTTACCACGCACAAAAAGGCAATTTCTGTTACTATTATTTCATTATAAATTATTTCTATCATTTTGACATTTTCATGCTATATAAAATTTTCTTGCTATTGTTGGTAGTACAGTGCCATTCAATCAGAGCTTCACTTAACCCTTCTTATTAAATATTTAGTACGTACCTTATTCATATTAAACATATATATATATATGTATGTATGTATATATATATATATATATATATATATATATATATATATATATATATGTATGTATGTATGTATGTATGTATGTATGTATGTATGTATGTATGTATATATGTATATATATATATATATATATATATATATATATATATATATATATATATATATATATATATATATAGTGTCATGGGGATTCTATAATACCCGTAACTGAATAAAACACGGTTATCCAAATATCTCTCCTAACTGTATATCTATTAGATCTCTCTGTAACAGGCGGTATATACCCGCTTTGGCTCGTCTCTAGGTATGATCAGATATATGATCTTATATAAAGTATATATTATTATAGCACGTTTAGTTCACTAGAAAACACAACAAAAACACAATACACTTTGGAATCTGTATTAATCTACGCTGACAAATGTACTGCCGCAGTAGTTAATTAATAACAACAATAATAACAACCCAGAACTGATCACGTAATTAGTTAATCTCTAGGTGTCTAGTTTACACAATATGCTAATCACTTCACCGTGACACAACACCCACACGTGTGATAATTTGGAAACGCTTCCAGGGGAACTTAATTAATAAAGGAATTACAGCTCTATTCCTAACTGGTTAATTTTTAATTAACCCTAACTACTCATTCAGTAACCTTGTAACACAGAATTAATACTGGTACCTATCACAATAAAGACAATAACCTACAGTTTACCTAGGTCTTCTAGGATGACTGGCTAAGCTTTATATTACCAAATACTCGTATAATGTTAGAACAAAAAGTCTACGATTTACTTCGTCAGATGACCGAAGACACTGTCTAAAGAATATTGGTATAATACAGTATTAAAATATTTAAAGTCACATCAATCACATCAAGGTTATACACAGAGCAGAAAATATATATTTACCAAAGTCCCGTCTGAACTAATATAGATCGTTCAGTGGACGACGTCCGTGATCCCCTGGAGCCTTCCTAGTTCTTCTCGATATATCTCTAAACCCTAGCTATTTATTATAAAATCAGAATGTCGCCTGGGGGTACAAGGCGGTCCTCCCCTATCAAGTGATATATCCCAACTCCCAGAGACGCATTTTTCTCTTTGATCGCCAGACTTACTGACGCCTTGGTCGCCAAAATCACGGTCGTCGAAACCGCACTCGCAGAGGTATTACGTAACTACTCGCCACATGGCTTCCGCACCTGGATAAGTGTGTACGGTCGCGCGGAGATATTACGTAACCAAGTGCACACGACCCTCTAAAACAATTAACATCGCCACAGGCGAAAAGATAATTAAGAGCATGTACCGTCACACATAGATATATACATAGATAGATAAATAGATAGATAGATACATACATACATACATACATGCACACATACATACATACATACATGCATGCATACATACATACATACATACATGCATGCATGCATGCATGCATGCATGCATGCATGCATACATACATACATACATACATACATACATACATACATACATACATACATACATACATACATACATACATACGTTAATATCTATGTATGTAATAGTCAACCTCGACATACATACAATTTATAGATATTCATACATCAATACATACTAGCCAGTGCCAGGTCTGCCCACTGTTTCATGTACGTAAGCGGGATCGACCGCGTAGATTGTAGGCCCCATGCATGTGGTTGAGTTAAAGAACATCCTTTTTATGGATGCTTCGATAGCTCAGAGCGCATCGTGGTTAGTCTTGCAATTTGCGGGCGATTCGGTGCCACAGGTTCGAATCTCAGCAACGGCATGGGGCAATTTGTGAGGCCAGAAAGGATTTAATTACCCCTGCGCCAGTGCGTTAATATCTATGTATGTAATAGTCAACCTCGACATACATACAATATATAGATATTCATACATCAATACATACTAGCCAGTGCCAGGTCTGCCCACTATTTCATGTACGTAAGCGGGATCGACCGTGTAGATTGTAGGCCCCATGCATGTGGTTGAGTTAAAGAACATCCTTTTTATGGATGCTTCGATAGCTTATACTGATCTAAAATGTTGCTTCTTGGAAGGTTATACCTCGAATGACGAGTTCTTAAAACTATTTTACTTATATATCGTCTTCCACCTACAACGTCCTGTGACTTTCCCGTGTTATTTGAACGTTTGAATTGGTGTCTGTTACATAAAAGTACCAAAAATAAATCAACTTGCCCTCTCATCTGATTTATAAAATTCCCACCAATGACCACACTGAACCAGCCCAGGGACACACTCAGAGACACATATTTACACTAGAAGGACACATTTTAGACTAGAGGGACATATGCAGGGACACACTTACACACTACCCTACTTTAGCTATGGCTATTGGGAAAAACATATATGAAGTAAAGCAAATGCATTTATTGCATTCGATGAATGAAATATCTAACTGCAGTCATGCATAACTGTGTGGATGTATGGACCATCCAAACTACATAGTCTCATAGTTGCATAAATTTAAAATATACACAAATTGCTCACCATGACATATATTTTGTATACGCCTAGCAAAGGTTCAGTAATATATTATGCCGTGTGTATTCAGGATAGCATTGAACAATTCATTGGACAACGTAATCTTTGTATCATTAATAGGGTACATCCACATAGTGACTAAAACAAAATACTATAGACATACTAATATATATATATATATATATATATATATATATATATATATATATATATATATATATATATATATATGTGTGTGTGTGTGTGTGTGTGTGTGTGTGTGTGTATTCAGATCAAATCTTTATTTTACAAAGAACGTGGTACCGTTTAAATAAGGACATTTATAATATGCGTGTAAAGACGTTTTAGACACGTTCCTGCCAAACATATGTTAGAAAGAGAACTGCTGTTTAAAACTGTTCAAAACACATGTCAAAATATTTGTTATTATTTGATATTACATAGTTTTCGGACACAAAGCCATACGGACATATGATTAAGGACCACACAAATATTGAGAGAGGAAAACCGCTGTCGCCACTTCATGGGCTACTCTTTTTGATTAGCAGCAAGGGATTTTTTTATATGCACCATCCCACAGGCAGTATATTACATACCACGGCCTTTGATATACAAGTCGTGGTGTACTGGCTAGATATAGCCCAATGGGCCCATCGACAGGAATCGATCCTTTATCGTTCGCGCATCAGGCGAGCGCTGGGCTACGTCCCGCCCCCACAGGTTAAAAGAGAATGCGTGTATTGTATTGGATGCTGCTTGAAAACATTAAATAAACTTTAAATAAATAAATAAATAAGAAAATAAATGAATAAAACCAAATAATTAAATAAACTATAAATACATTAATTGAAAAAAAAAATTAATAGAAAAAGTATGACCAAAGGCCATGATATGTGTTATGCTGTCTATGAGATGGTGTAAGATCCCTTGCTATTCATGGAAAAATGTAGAGGGATTCCTCTCTAAAACTGTCAAAATTATGTTTGACATCCAATAGCCGATGATTAATAAATCAATGTGCTCTAGTGATGTCGCTAAACAAAAACAAACTTTGACGGTCAGTGTGCATACCATAAAGGCTAATATAGGATTTATTCTGCTGCTTAAGACGGGCACGCGTCGGTATTTCTTTTGCAGTTTTATTTCCTCTGTTCACCTGGTGGCCAAGTGTTTTCATGAACACTGTGTGGTCTTCATAAAATGCTTTTGGATGTTGTCCGACAGTTGTAATATAGTTATCAATAAATGTTTACAGATTGAATAGAAAGCTATTGATCGTTCATCCTTTGTGCTCCTCTGTTATTAAACGAATGAATGAATGGCTCAACG